>NC_036858.1:36978059-37090762 GCF_002910315.2 Salvelinus sp. IW2-2015 | reverse complement strand
AGACAGAATGGAGAAGGGAGACTGTATGTCTTATAGGCAGAATGGAGAAGGGAGACTGTACTCACAATTATGTTACGTGCATCACATACTGACAACAGAGCATATTCCTTTCTGCCATACCTTGACACTTGATTCAGCTTTCTAGCAAGCAGTTTTTTTATGTTTTGAGAATGTTACTTCAGATAACATTCCATAAAATCTGACTTTCTTGGCACATCTCTTGTTAACAGGGTGGACATTTATAATACAGTAGGTACAAAAGGAAAACTATTTGAAGGGTCAATAGTTGAAGGTCTGTGTGGCCATCACTGCCAATGACTTGGGATTAATCAATACACAGGATGGTGTACGGTCTATAGGGAAGCTAGTGTTGCCTTACCAGGGTCACCACACACTCAAACAAACCGAAGCACACACACACTCACGCATGCACGCATGCACGCATGCACACACAAACACACACACACACATCTAAACCGACTGTAGTGACTGTTGTGACCCCAGAGACAGAGGCCAGCTGTGTGTGTGCTGGAGCAGTAACCCTGGCGTTAATTATAAATCAATGGGCCAACTGTAAAGGCACACAGAGAGCATCCTGCCACACTTGACTTCTCTAATATATGTCAACATCCATAGGGTATAGCCATTTAAATCAAAACCCTATGAAATATTAATGACTGATTATAACAGATGCCACACAACCAAACTAAAACACGTTGCAGCGATACCGGATAATGATATGTAGACAAACAGCCCAGTTTACCTTTGTTTTAAGTTTTACTCTAATGGAAGTGAGAAATGAGACTGAAACAGATACACGTCTGACTGAATAGCTGCAAAGTAGTAATGGCTCAGAAGGATTCTCAAGAACGCTACTGGAAAGAAGAGACTGGATATAGTAACAAATGCATCTGATTGAATTGAGATGAAAATGTGGCCACTTTTTTGGAAGCTTATCACAGTAAACAATACAGTGGTGTTGTTTTAAAGAATGATGAGGTGTGTGTGTGTGTGTGTGTTGTGTGTGTGTGTGTGTGTGTGTGTGTGTGTGTGTGTGTGTGTGTGTGTGTGTGTGTGTGTGTGTGTGTGTGTGTGTGTGTGTGTGTGTGTGTGTGTGTGTGTGTGTGTGTGTGTGGTGTGTGTGTGTGTGTGTGTGTGTGTGCTGCACGTGCGCACATGTGTGTGTGCGTTTGTCGTGTCTTTGTATGTATGTATGTATGTATGTATGTATGTATGTATGTATGTATGTATGTGTACACTGAGTGCACAAAAATATAGGAACACTTGATCTTTCCATGACTGACCAGGGGCATCCAGGTGAAAACTATGATCCCTTATTGATGTCACTTGTTTAATCAATGTTAAATAAGTACTTTTAAGCCTTGAGACATTTGAGACATGGATTGTGTATGTGTGCCATTCACAGGTTGAATGGATAAGATAAAATATTCAAGTGCCTTTAAACAGGGTAAGGTAGCAGGTGCCAGGTGCACCGGTTTGAGTGTGTCAAGAACTGCAACGCTGCTGGTTTTTCACACTCAACAATATCCTGTGTGTGTCAAGAATGGTCCACCACCCAAAAAACATCCAGACAACTTGACAAAACTGTGGGAAGATGGGCCAGCATCCCAGTGGAACGCTTTCGATCACTTTGTAGAGTCCATGGTCCGACGAATTGAGGTTGTTCTGAGGGCAAAATGGGGGGGGGTGCAACTCAATATTAGGCAGGTGCTCCTAATGTTTTGTAGACTTAGTGTATGTGTATGTACTGTTTGTGTGTTAGTGACAGCCCCAGAAGGTAGAGGCAGAGTGCTACTGGGGCCGGTGCTCAGAAGCAGGAACACCAATTAGAGCCAACAGCGAGGTCACATACACTCACACACACTCCCCTCCCCTAACCGTACCATCAGCATATGCTGCACGTCTTAAAATAATGTGAGAGGGACTGCATGAAAGCGATAGGAAGAGGTGGAAATGGGGGAGGAGGTTGGGAGGAAGAGAGGAAGGAAAGGAGCAAGATTGAGAGTGGGGTAGCGGGAGAGAGAGGGTACAGGCTACCGAGTTAGAAATTATACATACAGTGCCTTGCAAAAGTATGTATCCCCCTCGGCATTTTTCCTATTTTGTTGCATTACAACCTGTAATTTACATGGATTTTTATTTGGATTTAATGTAATAGACATACACAAAATAGTTTAAATTGGTGAAGTGAAATGGAAAAAATTACTTGTTTCATAAATAAATAAAAAATGTAAAACTGAAAAGTGGTGCGTGCATATGTATTTGCTATGAAGCTCCTAAATAAGATCTGGTGCAACCAATTACCTTCAGAAGTCACATAATTAGTTAAATAAAGTCCACCTGTGTGCAATCTAACTGTCACATGATCTGTCACATGATCTCAGTATATATACACCTGTTCTGAAAGGCCCCAGAGTCTGCAACACCACTAAGCAAGGGGCACCACCAAGCAAGCGGCACCATGAAGACCAAGGAGCTCTCCAAACAGGTCAGGGACAAAGTTGTGGAGAAGTACAGATCAGGGTTGGGTCATAAAAAAATATCCGAAACTGCCAATGGGAGTGAATACTTTTGCAAGCCACTGTAACACTTGCACAATTACGAGTCAATTTTATTAAATACTATCTGTCACAACCGACTAGATTCAACATGCCCCTGACTGCATTAACAAGTCATGCAATAGCCCCTGACTTCAGGAGGGGAGGAGGGACGAGAGATGGAGAGTGAATGTAGAGGACAACAACTGGGCAAAGAGAGGGAGAGGGAGACGGGACAACGAGGGGGTAGAGGAGAGAGGGGAGGAGAGAGTAGAGAGAGTGAAAGAGGCAGAAGTTGATTGGCTGAGAAAGTGGGAACTGTATTTGGAACGTCATGTAGTGACAGAGTCA
Organism: Salvelinus sp. IW2-2015; assembly: GCF_002910315.2. Lineage (NCBI taxonomy): Eukaryota > Metazoa > Chordata > Actinopteri > Salmoniformes > Salmonidae > Salvelinus > Salvelinus sp. IW2-2015. The sequence continues at coordinate 37,087,853 of NC_036858.1, read as the reverse complement.
GCAAGTGGTAAACGTCTATGGACGTGAGTATGAAGTATGTGTGTGTGTTGGGCCTGATTCAATTACTGTCATTTGGAGAGAATTGTGTCATATTGTGGCAGACAAAAAGGGGATGTTATTGAGTCATCTTTTTCACTTCATCACAAAAAGGCAAAAATAGAAGAGTACTTTTTGGGTACCTCATTGACTGGGCAGAGAATTAACACTGCCCCTGGTGGCCTACATCACTTACTACATGAAGACAAAGAGCTGTGAGCATGGGCTATGGGAAGGACGGGAGTGACCCTAAAAGATCAGGTTATAGACTAAAATAACCACACACGCACAGTTGTGCATCATTGCAATCTGACACTTGTCTCTGGAAACACACGCACACACACACAGAGACACACACACATGCACACAAAAAGAGAGAAGCTTAAATACTGTGCCCTAAACATTTCAGTTTTTGTGTGTGTGTGGGTGGGTGTGTGTGGGTGGGTGGGTGGGTGTGTGTGGGTGGGTGGGTGTGTGCACTGTGAATGTACTGAATAGGGTAAGGGACAGGGGAGTATGTAGCCCTTGTATTTTATCATTGACTGTGCTGACCCCTGTATGACTTTGTGAATAATCAGAGTTAGTCAATCACAGCTCTTTCTGCATGACAGCACCTAAATGCTCATACAACACTGCTCTCTCCCTATAGACACCATACTACACCACAGAGAGAGAGGGAGGGAGAGAGTGGGAGATATAGAGATAAGGAGAGGGAAAGATAGGGGAGAAGGATATATAGATATAGGGAGAGGAAGAGCGGGGGAATAAAACACACATCAACACAGAGAGCAAGCATGTAAGAACCCTTTTGAGCGTCTGTTCATTCCTCTTTCTACCTCTTATCTATCTATCTATCATCTATTTATCTATTTATCTTTATTTGATGGTCTCTTTGCTCTTTCATTCACTCTGATCAATTAGCCCACCATCTAGCATCTCTCACACAGCAGTGAACATGAAAAGTCTAACTGTGTTTGATATTGACACCCGCACTCCTCTCCTCCTCTCCGCTCTCTCACACATGACCCCTGACCTCCAGCCCTGGTCACACGGGCTGGGGGCTGATTCAATGACATCATTCTCTCTCAGATATGACCCATGTGACCTGAGTGGCGTTTCAAGTGCATTTACTTAATTAGAGAACATTAGGGAGAAGGAGGTAGAGCACAGGCCCAGAGGGAAGATAACCTGGCTCCCACACATACATTATGGACACACACACACACACACACACACACACACACACACACACACACACACACACACACACACACACACACACACNACACACACACACACACACACACACACACACACACACACACACACACACACACACACACAATCACAATAATAGTATGTTTCTGCAAGCACACATACATTTACAAAGATACAGACACACAAATATATGTCTGTTGACATTAGTTTATGCATTGCACACATGCCCACATGCACAAGCAAACAGCAGTGGACCCCATCCCTTTGCTTCAGGTGTTGCTCTTCCCCATCTACACTCGAACCCAAACAATAGGCATGCATCAACTGTAATCTGCATAACCACAATTATCCCACACACACACATCCATATTCATTTCCAGAGGTCTAAAGATTGGAGAGTATTACTGGTTAAACTGAGCCCTCAGCGGTCCATGGACACTGTCCCACCAGAGACAAGCTAATCCCCTCTAGTCATCACTACACAAACACTCTAGGCACACACTGTTCCTCTATTCCTCTCTCCCTCTCCCGGGGAAGTAAATTCCCACTGCCATTAGAGACCATCCATCCCTAAAGACATGTCTGAGTAGGAAAAGGAGAATCTTAAATGGACTCATTGCCATGGTGCCTAGCTGTCATGGTTACAGCAGAAGCATACAGGAGCCCAAAGGGAGGTACCTGAGCTCAAATAGTGCCTCGGTCCTCTGAGAGAAACATCAACACAAGGGGAATCTTTACTGCTTTCACTCAGGGTATCTCTGAACAAAAACACACCCAAACACACACCACCCAGCTAGTACATTTGGTTCCTTGGAAGTTGTGGGAAGATATGTTTTTGGCCAGTAAAACGTTTTTTTATTTTTTTTACGTTCTTGAGAACAGAAGGTAATATTTCGGGGAATGTTTACTTTTAGGTTGCAGGGAGGTTCTGAGGACGTTTTACTCTGGTTCCTCGAAAGCTTTCCTGGGAGGTTTTATTAACGCACTGAGAATGCACATTATTATAGGTTATTTTGAGATTTTTTATTAACTTCCTTTGAAACTTTCACTGAATGTTTCAACAAGATTTTTAATAACACTTCTAGCTTATTTAGGCTTACCTTTTTATTTCTTCAAGCTCAGAAAGGACACATGGAAATTCCTTAGGCATTACTCATGCAAATACATGTATTTTTTTATTGTTACACTGCATCAGTAAAATTTCAACCTATAATCTTCTCTTCACCATCCATTGAATTAGTCCACTGCGCCACCAGGATGATGCTAGCATGCCCATTTTTTTTTGTTTTACACATACACAGTTTATTTTAGTCTATTAAAAAAAAACTCAATTTCAAAGGAAACGCGCACTCATTAAGAAAAGGTGGGGCCAATTAGTGAGTGCAGCCAACTCACCTAAACCCACTTACTGTTTTTTTTTTTTTTAAATCACTTTGGTACTATATTCACAAGTATGTGTTACGTTTTCACAATAGTAGAATACTCCAAAATGGTCACACTTGTAATGCGGCCAGTTTTTCATTCACTACCATTGATTCAAAATATACGTTTATTGTGAAATATAATGAGAACATTGGTTTAATCACCAAAACAACATAATGACATCTTTTCACTGTAGTCGTTTTACCTACCAGTTAATCCAATAGCAAACAATGCAAGATACTTGTTTCAAATAACCCTTAGAAGTGCTGAAAGTAATATGTTACAGTACTATACATTACAATAGATGATATAGTTTTCACATTAGGCAATACACTTACATTACCAAACAAAATTGACAGAAAATCTATAATTTCCAAAATATCTCTCTAATGTGTAATCAAAGGTGTGATCAATAAAAACGTCCTCTACAACCATTCATGCAACATAGGTGTAATTTCTGTAATCAAATGTAAGAAATTAAATTAAAGAAAGTAGATGAATGATAATAAAACATAACGTTTAGAACACATTCATTTGCATCAAGCCTTTCTTGAGCATTTTGCCATAAATTCTCATCCACATCACAGTGAATGTCTTCATTGTTCAGGCACCGCGGGAAAGACCTTTTGGCAAGGTGAATCCAAGCTTAACATTAGTCTGCATTTATGTCATTGCATGCCTCATCCATGGCCAGAAGGAAGGTGGCAAGCTCATGGGGATGGCGATCGTACACCTTCCACCTCCATGCTGAAAAAAATTCTCCTCAATAAGGTTGAGTAAAGGAGAGTATGGGGGCGGGTATAGGGTCTTGAAACAGGGATGGGCCCAAAACCATGCCTGAACCACCTCTGTATGGTGTAACCTGACATTGTCCCACCACAATGACACAGGTGACCCCTTCACCTTGACAGACCTGCTCAATTTCATTGAGAAACGCAATGATGTGTGCAGCATTGTAGGATCGAAGGAATGGCCTACGTCCTACCATACCATCTTCAGAGATAAATCAAATCAAATTGTATTGGTCACATACACATGGTTAGCAGATGTTATTGCGAGTGTAGCTTAATACTTGTGCATCTAGTTCCGACAGTGCAGCAATATCTAACAAGTAATATCTAACAATTCCACAAAAAAATACCTAATGCACACAAATCTAAGTAAAGGAATGGAATAAGAATATATAAATATATGGATGAGCAATGTTAGAGCGGCATAGGCTAAGATGCAATACATAGTATAGAACACAGTATATAAATATGAGATGAGTAATGCAAGATATGTAAACATTATTAAAGTGGCATTATTAAAGTGACTAGTCTTCCATTTATTGAAGTGGACAATGATTTCAAGTCTGCATGTAGGCAGCAGCCACTCTGTGCTAGAGATGGCAGTTTAACAGTCTGATGGACATGACAAAGCTGTTTTTCAGTCTCTTGGTCCCAGGTTGATGCACCTGTTCTGGCCTCGCCTTCTGGATGGTAACGGGGTGAACAGGCAGTGGCTCGGGTGGTTGTTGTCCTTGATGATCTTTTTGGCCTTCCTGTGACATCAGGTGCTGTAGGTGTCCTGGAGGGCAGGTAGTTTGCCCCCGGTGATGCGTTGTGCAGACCACACCACCCTCTGGAGAGCCCTGCGGTTGTGAGTGGTGCAGTTGCCATACCAGGCCATGATAAAACCTTACAAGATGTTCTCAATTGTGCATCTGTAAAATTTTGTGAGGGTTTTAGGTGACAAGCTAAATCACTGCAGTCTCCCGAGGTTGAAGATAGCTGCACACATGGAGATGTTTCCCCTACATTTTCCAGGCACTTGGACGGTCACCCGTTGGCCGATGAGGTTCCACCCACGTAGAAGACTTTTGGCCAGGTTGAAGCCGCTACATCAACAAAGTTATAATTGTGATGGGTCATAGAAGCATCAAGCACCATCACCCTTTAAAAATATATTTTGTGAGTTATTTTTACAATATGATATTTTGAAGTAGCATGTGCATCAAATAGTAACAGTAATACAGTACATACTTTACAAACACACATTTTATTTCTGTCATTATCAAAATCCATATACAGTAGACAAACCAGTTAAAAATCTATAGGTTTACCAAACGGTTAAGTGATAAACCATTAAGCGCAGTTAGATTAAGTGATGGTCAAATGTATTTAAACAAATGAGAAGAGAATCATATGACAAGTATTATTATTTTATATGAAAGGTATTTCTAGTTGAAACACTGATTAAGTTTGGTGAAAAAGTTACTGTGTGATTCTGTGTGCTGTACATAGTCAATTAAAAATGTGCCTAAAGTTTAGAAAAAATCGCCTTTTTGATTATCTGTTTTCAGTTGTGAGTTATGAAAATAGTACCAAAGTGATTAAAAAAACAAGATAGAGGATAGAAAGTTTTGTTGATACTGAGAGTGGAATGTGTGTTTTTAAACAACATTCTTAGAACGTTCTATACGTTTTCTTGTGGTTTTTATGGAAAGTTCTCTCAATATTCTCAGAACATATATATACTATAACTTTAAATACAACCATGAGGAAACCTGTGGGAAACGTTATGCTGTGGTACTGAATTTCTCACAGAAATGTTATTTTTTTAAATGTTCTGTGTTACACTCTGATCTGTTTCACCTGTCTTTGTGCTTGTCTCCACCCCCCTTCAGGTGTTGCCCATCTTCCACATTATCCCCAGTGTATTTATACCTGTGTTCTCTGTTTGTCTGTTGCCATTTTGTTTTGTTTCGTCAAGCCTACCAGTGGTTTTTCCCAAAATCCTGTCTGTCTCTAGTTCCTGTTGTCTAGCTTTCCCGGTTTATGACCATTCTGCCTGCCTTGACCCTTAGCCTTGTTATACCTTGTTATACTACCCTGGATTACTGACCTCTGCCTGCCCTGACCCTGAGCCTGCTTGCCGTTCTGTACCTTTCGGACTCTGCTCTGGACTACTGAATTCTGCCCGCCCTTGACCTGTCATTTGCCCTGTTTTTGTAATAAACTTTTGTTACTTTGAAACTGTCTGCATCTGGATCTTCTCCTGGTCCTTGACATTATGAACTATTTGAATACATTCACAATGTCAAACCAGTTACAGAACATTACCAAAATTGAAAATTTGTGTAACCATACTTGAACTTTCAGAAAACATTCTGTTAAAGTAAGTTTTTTTTGTCAAGTTCCTTAAAATGTACTGAGAATGTTCCAAAGCCAAGCAACTATCCTGCACCATTCCCAGAAAGAAGTGGGATGGTTGTATGCAAAATAACCATAGAACATCCATGCTCTCACCAAGAAGCATATTGTTCTCTGAACGTTAAGTGCTACCTGGGCAGTGTGTCTCTCTAACAGTAGACTGACTCTGATTCTGACAGGATGTCTATTGGATTAAAGAGTACGTTTCTTCCAGTAAATGTACAACTTAAAGTCCAGTTCTGTCAAGACAACAGATGGGCCAAACAGCTTTCATAATCACTATGAGAACCAGGCATGTGTTCTGTCACTAAATCACTCATAGGGACCATAGGAGTGACAGAGTCCAGGAAACAGGATATATTGGGACACAGGTTTGCCAGTGACTGCAGGTCAGCAGGGCAGAGACCTAGGAAACCATTGCCAAAACACTACCACCCAACCCCTGATGCAACTGACCATATTTCCCCTCTGGCGTGTGTGTTCCCCCCTCTGCAGGGGAAGTGAGAGTGACCACAGTGCAAACTGTCAACGGTCACCCGCGGGTGCTGATAAAGGAAGGGGTAGAGCAATAAGGAGAGAGCTACACACTTTATATTGCTCTATCTGACACAGGGAGAAGTGGAGAGAAAGTGTATGATCCATTTCACACATTATCCAAAGTTATGTAAAATTGCTGAAGTCAAGGTGTGAACACTGACAGTTACACACGAGCATGCAGGTGCGTACGTACACACACACATGCACACACTGTCTCTCTCGCTCTCAGTTACTCACAAACACACACACACACACACACACACACACACACACACACACACACACAACACACACAACACACCACCAACACAACACAAGACCACCACACACCACACACACACACACACACACACACACACCACACACACACACACACACACACACACACACACACACACACACACACACACACACACACAGAAAAATGCTAATGCTGGGCTTGAAATACTTCAGGGTTGAGTAAAGTTGTGTATGAAATGCAAATTACAAATCTGGCCAAGACAAGGGAAGGAGCGAGGCGACAGAAGCCACTACACTCCTGAAGCGTTTAAACCACTAAGATTCTCATGCATATTAATGTTGTTGAAAAAATGACAATGTCTGCACAAAGCCTGTTTACAACCAGGGAGTGTGGTATACTAGGGACTGGATGTGCTGTTTAGCATGCATCCCTAGAAGCATGCATCACATCCAGCAAGTCTGTAAGACAACACTGTCGGATGCTCTGCTTTACATTTACATACAGATATACTCAGACCACATGTAGCCGTGCACATACATACACATACATACGCAGCCATGGTAAGACTCCTAGACAAATGCATGCACGCACGCACACACAGCACACAGACATAGACACACATAGAGACACACATTGAGATTGACCCCTTTCACATATGCACAATCTCTGTGAACAAACACATATACAATTCAGCCTTGTTTTGACACTGTCACACTTGTATGACAGTAAAACGGTAAAAGGGTGCCATCTGCCCTAGCCTGGTGGTTCCTTGTCCTAGAGTACGTCAGTCACTACATTGTGTACATATGTCATTGGTTCAGCCATGCATGACCATGGTAATGGAGGCCTTGATAAAAAATGTAAAAGTCAAACAGCAGTAAAAATGTTTTATTATGCATTATACATCCATTCTAGGTAATTAATATAGTATATTATGAGAAGTAAATATATTATGTACATAATGTCTAGTGTAGGCCTATAGCATATCAGTTGTACTGAGAAACAGTGATTTTTACTGAAAAAATGTACTGTTCTCCCTCCATATGTTTAGTACTTTGAACCAAATCTTTTTCTTCAGAACCCAAACAACCGAAAATGGTTTATTTCAATATTTCACCAACTGTAAAGAGCTGACTTTTGATACCATATGGTGTCCCAAGGGAACTTGTTATTTTGAAGAGGTGTGTGTGTGTGTGTTGTGTGTGTGTGTGTGTGTGTGTGTGGTGTGTGTGTTGTGTGTGTGTGTGTGTGTGTGTGTGTGTGTGTGTGTGTTGTGCGCGCGAGTGTGTGTGTGGTTTGTGCGTTGTGCGTGTGCGCGAATGACTGCGTGGTGTGTTTGTGCGTGTGTGTTTGTGCGTGTGTGGGCACTTTGTAGTTTTCCTCCACTGGGGGATAGGCATGCTGCATTTGACTCCTCCTCCCTCTCTTATTACCCCCTCCCTCTTTATCTCTTTTTTTCCATTTCTAAAGGCTACCATATGTGTATCATAAACAATACAATAACATTAGGCTTGGCCGGTTTGTATGCCTTCGAAAAGTATTCAGTCCCCTTGACTTTTTCCACATTTTGTTAGGCCTTATTCTAAAATTTATGAAATAGTTTTTTACCCCTCGTTAATCTACACACAATACCCCATAATGACAAAGTAAAAACAGGTTTTTAGAAATGTTTTTTTAATAAAATAATATAAATATAAAATAAATAAATATGACATTTACATAAGTATTCAGGCCCTTTACTCAGTACTTTGTTGAAGCACCTTTGGCAGAGATTACAGCCTCGAGTCTTCTTGGGTATGATGCTACAAGCTTGGCACACCTGTATTTGGGGAGTTTCTCCCATTCTTCTCTGTAGATCCTCTCAATCTCTGTCAGTTTGGATGGGGAGCGTTGCTGCACAGCTATTTTCAGAGATGTTTAATCAGGTTTAAGTCCGGGCTCTGGCTGGGCCACTCAAGGACATTCAGAGACTTGTCCAGAAGAAACTCCTGCGTTGTCTTGACTGTGTGCTTAAGGCCATTCTCCTGTTGGAAGGTGAACCTTCGCCCCAGTCTGAGGTCCTGAGATCTCTGGAGCAGGTTTTCATCAAGGATCTCTCTGTACTTTGCTTCGTTCATCTTTGCCTTGATCCTGACTGGTCTCCCAGTCCCTGCCGCTGAAAAACGTCCCCACAGCATGATTCTGCCACCACCATTCTTCACCGTAGGGATGGTGCCAGGTTTCCTCCAGACGTGACGCTTGCCATTCAGGCCAAAGAGTTCAATCTTGGTCTCATCAAACCAGTGAATCTTGTTTCTCATTGTCTGAGAGTCTTTAGGTGTCTTTAGGCAAACTCCAAGCTGGCTGTCATGTGTCTTTTACTGAGGAGTGGCATCTGTCTCGACCACTATACCTGATTTGGTTGCAGAGATGGTAGTCCTTCTGGAAGATTCTCCCATCTCCACAGAGTAACTCTGGAGCTCTGTCAGAGTGACCATCGGGTTCTTGGTCACCTCCCTGATCAAGGCCCTTCTCCTCCGATTGCTCAGTTTGGCCGTGCGGTTAGATCAAGGAAGAGTCTTGGTGGTTCCAAACTTCTTCCATTTAAAACCTTTTAAGGATCCGGATCATTTTAAACATTTTTGCCTAAAATGACACATACCCAAATGTAACTGCCTGTAGCTCAGGATATGCATATTATTGATACCATTTGAAAGGACCTTGAAGTTTGTGGAAATGGGAAATTAATGTAGGAGAATTTAACACATTAGATCTGCTAAAGGATAATACAAAGAAAGAGCCATGCATTGGTTTGTATTTTTTTGTACCATCATCTTTGAAATGCAAGAGAAATGCCATGATGTATTATTCCAGCCCAGGCGCAATTTAGATTTTGGCCCCTAGATGGCAGCAGTGTATGTGCAACGTTTTAGACTGATCCAATGAACAATTGCATGTCTCTTCAAAATTTTGTATCAAGACTGCCCAAATGTGCCTAATTGGTTAATTAATAACTTTTCAAGTTCATAACTGCACACTCTCGTCAAACAACATGGTATACTTTCACTGTAATAGCTACTGTAATTTGGATAAAATGGAAGCTTTCTACCAATATCAGATATGTCTATGTCCTGGGAAATTTTCTTGTTACTTACAACCTCAAGCTAATTGCATTAGCTTATGTTAGCTCAACCATCCCACGGGGGACCCACCGATCCTGTAGAGGTTTTAAGAATGATGGAGGCCACTGTGTTCTTGGGGACCTTCAATGCTGCAGAAATGTTTTGGAAACAGGATGCACCTGAGCTCCATTTTGAGTCTCAAAGCAAAGGGTCTGAAAACTTCTATAAATAAGGTATTTCTGTTTTTTTTTAAGTATACATGTGCAAAAATTTCTAAAAACCTGTTTTCACTTTGTCATTATGGGGTATTGTGTGTAGATTGCTGAGGAATTGTTTTTATGTAATCAATTTTAGAATAAGGCTGTAACATAACAAAATGCGTAAAAAATCAAGGGGTCTGAATACTTTCCGAATGCACTGTATGTGTGAATACATTTGTGAATGTTTGTGTACGTGTGTTTTCGTGTTCCTGTATGTGGTTGTGTGTGTGTGTGTGATGGAACTGTGTGCTGCCGTGTGTTCCAGCTAGTGGAAGAGTGAAGGGGTTACAGGGGTGGAGGACAGAGCCCAGCTCAGCTCAGCCTTAATCAGATGCAGATCAGAGAGAAAGGCAGCTGACTAGCAAAGCCAAAGCCATCCATGAACCACACACACTGTCTCACACTCACACTCTCTCTCTCTTTCTCTCACACACACACAACCTCTCTTTATTTTATTTCTCTCTCCCCTTCAGACCTCCTCCCGCTCCCCCTCCCTCCATCACTCTCTGAGACCTTTAGAAAGAGGTTGGGCAATAGATTCAATTCTTTATTGAAAGATCATATGGGATGACTGCAGAATCCCATTACTTGTTGATTAAGTATTGATCTCAAGCCCCCCAAGCATTAACAAGTAAGCTAATATGGAGTGACCCGCGAGACCAGTGGCTTGGGAGAGAGAGGAGAGGGACGGAATTAGAAACAGGGGAGAGCGAGAGACAGAGAGGAGAGGGAGAGAGAGAGACAGAGAGGAGGAGGGGGAGAGAAAGACATATAGACAGAGAGAGAGGAGGGGGAGAGGGAGAAAGAGAGAGAAACAGGAGCGGAGAGGGGGGCAGAGAGATTAATAGGGGGAGAGAAGAGAGAGCAGTTGAAAGGGGGCAGAAGAGAAGAGAGAGGCTAACAGAAAGATAGAGAAAAATAAGGGAAGAAAGAGGGTGAGGGGTGTGTGTGGTGTAAAAATAAAGAGACAAATGAGAACAGATGGATATTTGAGGAGAGGTGGAGAATGGGGTGGGATGGGCTTAATTTACAGTATAGGGTTCTCTTGGCTTTGAATGAAATTAGGGTTGAATGCTGGGAACCCAGTTACCGAGATTTACCGCGATTTACCACCCAAAACCACTCCCTTTTCCCGGGATAAATAACTGCGAGAAACCGCTAAATTATAATACATTATTTATATGAACAGCATGGCGTGAAATGAATCTGTTACATTTTATGGGATGTCTAAATCTGGCTACTCTACGGACTCTGCATTATGAATCATCAACGTTCAGGGTGGGGACAGACAGCGCATCTTGGTATGGAGCGCAGTTCACAATGCATATACTGTCTATCAACAGCTTAGCTTGTTGTTAATCCATCGTGTCATCTCATCATAGTAAGTTTGTTTCTTGTGACAGGTAGGCCTGCATTTACTGCAGCATAGTTTATGCTACAGTAATATAAAGACCGAATATGCATCAAAAAAAAATTCTCTCCATCTGGCTTTCAACTTCTTTTTTAATTGTAAATAAATAAAACATTATTTCAGCTGCAGATTTTTTAAACAGCCTATCACTTGACTATCATAGCTTTAAATCAGTCTCAGTCTTTCTCTCCAACAACTACTATTAAATTGCATCCAATATCCTGTTCTAGATTGAAATACTCAAACCCCTTCACTTTTTTCACATTTGTCACAAATTGATCAAATGTTTTTTTCCCCATCATCAATCTACACACAACACCCGATAATGATCAAACAAAAACACATTTTTAGAAAATTTTGCTAATTTATTAAATATTAAAAAAAATGAAATATCACATTTACATAGATGTTCAGACACTTTTCTCATTACATTGTTGGAGCACTTTTGGCAGCGATTACAGCTTTGAGTCTTCTTGGGTATGACGCTACAAACTTGGCACGCCTGTATTTGGATTGTTTCTCCCATTCTTCTCTATAGATCCTCTCAAGCTCAGGTTGGATGTGGAGCGTTGCTGCACAACTATTTTCAGGTCTCTCCACAGATGTTCGATCGGGTTCAAGTCCAGGCTCTGGCTGGGTCACTCAAGGACATTCAGAGACTTGTCCCGAAGCCACCCCTGCGTTATCTTGGTTCTGTGCTTAGGGACATTGTCCTGTTGGAAGGGGAACCTTCGCCCAAGTCTGAGGTCCTGATCGCTCTAGATGGGTCAATGCAAATAGTCTGCATAGCCATTTGATAAATTATTTAGCAGCCTTATGGCTTGGGGGTAGAAGCTGTTAAGGAGCCTTTTTGTTCTAGACTTGGTGCTCTGGTACCGCTTGCCGTGTGGTAGCAGAGAGAACAGTCTATGACTTGGGTGGCTGGAGTCTTTGACAATTTTTTGGGCCTTCCTTTGACACTTACTCATTCCAGGGTGTTTCTTTATTTTTACTATTTTCTACATTGTAGAATAATAGTGAAGACATCAAAACTAAGAAATAACACATATGAAATGTAGTAACCAAAAACAAGTCAAAATAAATTGTCACATCAGCCTTCGCTTTGGTTCCACCTCATGTCCAGCTCAGGCATTTGGCGTCGCCGGCCTTCTAGCTGCTGCCGAACCTACTGCAGGCAAACACCCTTCACTTATCAACCCCAGACTTGTCTCGTTATCATTACACACACCTGGTTCTAATCCCCACTCTATAACTGTATATACAGTGGTTGCTCAACTAAAAGGTTTGAGATTATGCCGCGGGATTTAAAGGTAATTTGCGGTTTAGTACGGTACCCTGCGTCACTGCTTCATTGCGCCAGACCACAGCATGGGGGAGTTACAGCACTGATTATGCCTTTGGGTTCCAAGGTGCTAATGTGTCTCTAACTGACAATGAATGGGCAACATAAATCAATTAGAAACTGTTAAGTGTGCACGACTTCAAAATTGAATTTCAATTAACTGAATGATGAGGATGAAGAATGTGATTGAATTTAGAACAATAGTGTAAGAATTGCTATTAAATTGTTCTGCGCGCGTACACCCTGAAAAATACACTTATTTTTTGTGTCTACTCATCAGTATTACTTAAAGTGACAAGAAGGACGAGAGGGATGATGCAGCAGCACTGAAAAAGAAAATGGAAAAATGTTGTTACATTTTTTTTGTTGTTCTGCAAACTAAGGTTTTAGAAAATGTGAACGTCGTCCCCAAAATGCTACAGGCAAAAGACGCAGACCTGCACAGGGCAGTCAGCCTACTCAAGGACATGATAGAGGTCCTGTCTGGATTCTGACAGGATTTTGAGAAGGCCAAAGTCACTGCAAAGACCCTTGCCGACAAATGAGGAGTTCAGAATGCATTTGAAGTCACTCGGAGAAGGAAGTCAAGGCGTCATTTTGATCAGCTATGCGAGGACGAGCGACTCTCTGATAGGGAAAGTAGTTTTAGAGTCAATGTCTTTAATGCAAACCTTGACATCGTTATCCACCAGCTGTCAAACAGATTTAAAGGTCTGCGGGCAACATCAAGACTGCTTGACTCCATCCATCCCACTACCCTGGCCAACGCAGATGATTATGCGCTCTATGAGACCGCCAGCCGACTGGCTGAACATTACAGCAAAGATATATCAGCAAGCTTCCCTGGCCAATTGTTCTCTTTCAGGGCCTGTTTTAAGAAGGAAATGGCAAAGCGCACTACAGTGAGAGACCTGGCCAAGATGCTCACTCCTTTTTATGACTCTGCCTGTAACGGTAGCCAGTGCTGAGCGCTCCTTTTCCAAACTGAAAATAATTAAATCATACCTGAGGAGCAGCATGGGACAGGAGAGTCTGAGTGGGTTGGCCATTCTGTCCATTGAAAACACCAGGGCCAGGACCATGGAATTGAATGCCAGAGCGCAAGGCCCGTCGAATGCCAATCAAATGAGTGAGTAAGCGTATATTTTTACAGGGCAGGCTACCCAGACAGCATATATAAATCAAGATTTATTGAGATTAATTTACATTGCTTATCATTCTACAACTATGCTCGATATGTCTTTGGAAACCATGTTCTGGTGCATGGCCGCTGAGCCATTTCATTGTCATCATAGCCTATACGTTTAACTAGGCTATAAGAATAATAGTAAGCACATAAGCATCATATACTGTTAACTTCTTATGGCTGGGGGCAGTATTGAGTAGCTTGGATGAATAAGGTGCCCAGAGGTGCCCAGAGTAAACTGCCTGCTACTCAGTCCCAGTTGCTAATATATGCATATTATTAGTATATTTGGATAGAAAACACTCTGAAGTTTCTAAAACGGTTTGAATGATGTCGGTGAGTATAACATAACTCATATGGCAGGCAAAAACCTGAGAAGAAATCCAACCAGGAAGTGGGAAATCTGAGGTTTGTAGTTTTTCAAAGCTTGGCTTACCGAATACACAGTGTCTATGGGGTCATATTGCACTTCCTACGGCTTCCACTAGATGTCAACAGTATTTAGAACCTTGTTTGATGGTTCTACTCTGAAGTGAGGGCGAATGAGAAGGGATTGAATAAGGTCTCTCCCAGAGTGGCACGAGCTGACCATGCGCGTTCAGGTGATAGTTATTGAAGACAAAGGAATTCTCCGGTTGGAACATTATTGAAGATTTATGTTAAAAACATCCTAAAGATTGATTCTATACTTCGTTTGACATGTTTCTACGGACTGTAACGGAACTTTTTGACTTTGTCTGCTCCTAGTGATCGCGCGTCATCATGCTTTTTTCGTACATTTTTTTAAAAATCTGACACAGCGGTTGCATTAAGGAGAAGTATATCTTTAATTCTGTGAATAACACTTGTATCTTTTATCAATGTTTATTATGAGTATTTCTGTAAATTGATGTGGCTCTGTGCAAATTCACGGGATGTTTTGGAGGCAAAGCCAAATTTAAACTGTTTTTGGATATAAATATGAACTTGATCAAACAAAACATACATCTATTGTGTAACATGTTGCCCCGGGAGTGTCATCTGATGTAGAATATCAAAGGTTAGTGATTAATTTTATCTCTATTTTTGCTTTTTGTGACTCCTCTCTTTGGTTGGAAAATCGCTGTATGCTTTCTGTGACTAGTTGCTGACCTAACATAATGATATGTTCTTTCGCCGAAAAGCCTTTTTGAAATCGGACACTGTGATTAACGAGAATTGTATCTTTAAAATGGTGTCTAATACTTGTATGTTTGAGAAATTTGAATTATGAGATTTCTGTTGATTGAATTTGGCGCCCTGCAATTTCATGGGCTGTTGGCGAGGGGTTAAAACTTCTTTGGGATCGGTGTCCCTTCCACGGGACGGTTGAGCTAACGTAGGTTAAGGCAATTAGCATGAGGTTGTGTGCAACAAGAACATTTCCCAGGACATAGACATATCTGATATTGGCAGAAAGCTTAAATTCTTGTTAAAGTGTAAACTTGGATTAGTTAGCACAACGTGCCATTGGAACACAGGAGTGATGGTTGCTGATAATGGGCCTGACTTTAGCTGATACAGTATATACTACAGTATGTGGACACCCCTTAAAATGAGTGGATTCGGCTACTTCAGCCACACCTGTTGCTGACAGGTGTATAAAATTGAGCACACAGCCATGCAAGCTCCATAGACAAGCATTGGCAGTAAAATGGCCTTACTGAAGAGCTCAGTGACTTTCAACGTAGCATCGTCATAGAATGCCACATTTCCAACAAGTCAGTTGGTCAAATTTCTGCCCTACTAGAGCTGCCCCGGTCAACTTTAAGTGCTGTTATTGCGAAGTGGAAACGTCTAGGAGCATCAACAGCTCAGCCGAGAAGTGGTAGGCCACAAAATCTCACAGAATTGGACTGCCGAGTGCTGAAGCTTATAACGCCTACAAATTGTCTGTCCTCGGTTGCAACACTCACTACCAAGTTCCTAACTGCCTCTAGAAGCAATGTCAGCACAATAACTGTTCGTTGGGAGCTTCATGAAATATGTTTCCATGGCCGAGCAGCCACACACAAGCCTAAGATCACCATGCACCATGCCAAGCGTCGGCTGGAGTGATGTAAAGCTTGCCACCATTGGACTCTGTAGTAGTGGAAACGCTTCTCTGGAGTGATGAATCACGCTTTACCATCTGGTAGTCCAACGGATGAATCTGGGTTTGGCGGATACCAGGAGAACGCTACCTGCCTGAATGCATAGTGCCAACTGTAAAGTTTGGTGTAGGAGGAATAATGGTCTGTGGCTGTTTTTCATGGTTTGGTCTACAATGACATTCTATATGAAAAAGTTTGAGGAAGGCAAAAGTTTGAGGAAGGCCCTTTCCTGTTTCAGTATGACAATGCCCCTGTGTACAAAGCGAGGTCCATACAGAAATGGTTTGTCGAGAACGGTGTGGATGAACTTGACTGGCCTGCACAGAGCCCTGACCTCAAACCCATTGAACACCTTTGGGATGAATTGGAACGCCGACTGCGAGCCAGGTCTAATCACCCAACATCAGTTCCCAACCTCACTTATGCTCTTGTGGCCGAATGGAAGCAAGTCCCCGCAGCAATGTTCCAACATCTAATGGAAAGCCTTCCCAGAAGATTGGCGGCTGTATTAGCAGCACAGGAGAGACCAATTTCATATTAATGCCCATGATTTTGGAATGAGATGTTCGAAGATCAGGTCTGTAGTGTGTATAAGAGAGACATAAACAGATTGAGTGCTTTAATGTGATTTTCATTATGTGGTTCTTAAAGAGAACACAGAGATATGAGACCAAGAAGGTGGAGAGAGAGAAGTGTATTTACTAGAGGCACATAATCAAACACAGAGTGTGTGCTTGCTTGCTTGTGTGTATGAGTGTATGTGTGTGTGTGTGTGGGTGGTGTGTGTGTGTGTGTGTGTGTGTGTGTGTGTGTGTGTGTGTGTGTGTGTGTGTGTGTGTGTGTGTGTGTGTGTGTGTGTGTGTGTGTGTGTGTGTGTGTGTGTGTGTGTGTGTGTGTGTGTTTGTGTTGTGTGTGTGTTTATTTGTGTTTGGTATTCCTCCTCAGAGGCCAGTCGATATGTTGTGAGATTATTCAGATCAGTGCGAGGTTGAACTCTCCTCATTGACTTGATGAAGGTTTAGTCCGGTTAAAAAGCTGACACACTCCATTACCAAGAACATTCCTCTATTGATTAAACCATTTCAGGGGCTGGACTTATCCCGAGGAGGAACTCCTCAATGACATTCATCATTTATTTATCTTTCTTTCTATCTTTCGCTCTCTCTCTCCCTCTTAAAGGTGTGTGAGTTACGTACGTTGGTACAGTGGTTTATATAAGCCTGATAATTCCTGTATCGTCAAACTTTAAAGGTGTTGCCTTGTGAAACGAATCACCCATTTCACAGCTTACAGCACTATATTACTATCTTAGCAACACTACAGCAAAGGCTATGGGACGAAGCATTTAGCCTTTAAACATTCATTACTCAAGTATGTTGTGCATTATTGGGACCAGTTACCCAATCAAAGTCATTGACTGACAGGAGAGTCCAACTATTTGTTTTCTGGTGTTTTTTATATAATGACTCAGAGGTAAAACAAATAATGATGACCCCCTATAGAAATGGTGGTCAGAGAAAGCAGGTCATGATTTAACAAAATATTGCAGAAGGGAACAAGTTATTTGGTTTGGAATGGAGCCCTAAGGCTGGAGTTACACAAAGCAGCTTTCACACCACTTTAGTTGCTTGCTACTGAGTTGCTTCTTGATTGCTCCGTTCACCTACTCTTTGTCTAACAAAGTCACAGCGGTCTCAAATTGGACACCGGTCTAATGCCCATTGCTTGTGTTTCTTAGCCCAAGCAAGCCTCTTCTTCTTAGTGGTGTCCTTTAGTAGTGGTTTCTTCGCAGCAATTCGATCATGAAGGCCTGATTTACGAAGTCTCCTCTGAACAGTTGATGTTGAGATGTGTGTTAATTGAACTCTTTGAAGCATTTATTTGGGATGCAATCTGAGGTGCAGTTAACTCTAATGAACTTATCCTCTGCAGCAGAGGTAACTCTGGGTCTTCCCTTCCTGTGGTGGTCATCATTAGAGCCAGTTTCATCATAGCGCTTGATGATTTTTGCGACTGCACTTGAGGAAACTTTCAAAGTTCTTGAAATTTTCCGGATTGACTGACCTTCATGTCTTAAAGTAATGATGGACTGTTGTTTCTCTTTGCTTATTTGAGCTGTTCTTGCCATAATATGGATTTGGTCTTTTACCAAATAGGGCTATCTTCTGTATACCACGTCTACCTTGTCAGGACACAACTGATTGGCTCAAACACATTAAGAAGGAAAGAAATTACACAAATTAACTTTGAACAAGGCACACCTATTAATTGAAATGCATTCCAGGTGACTACCTAATGAAGCTGGTTGAGAGAATGTCAAGAGTGTGTAGAGCTGTCAACAAGGCAAAGGATAGCTACTTTCTATATGAAATATGTTTTAATTTGTTAAACACTTTTTCGGTTACTACATGATTCCATGAGTTAATTCATAGTATTGATCTCTTCACTATTATTCTACAATGTAGAAAATAGTAAAAATAAATAAAACCCTGGAATGAGTAGCTGTGTCCAAACTCTTTACTGGTATATATATATATATATGTGATGGAACTATAACTGTGAAATAGATGAAACGAGGGAGTAGCTTTAAAAACGTTGCATATTGTTAACTGGGCCAAATGGTTGGATAAACAAATTATTTGTGAAATAACAATGTAATGCAGCAGATGACAGGTTGAGTTTAGAATTCTCAATATGACAGAAGCAGCTTCAAGTTGATTGGCTGTTGCATGTCATTTTAATCACGATTGAGTTGCTTCATGAAACTGGGAAGTTGCTTGAGATTATGTTACTTCCAACCCGAAACTGCAACAAAAAATGCAAAAAAGTTGCTTTCTGTACTGTAACTCCAGCCTAACCAGACCTGGGTTCAAATTCATGTGTATTTGAGTATTTGTTATTTAAATACTTACAGTTGAAGTCGGAAGTTTACATACACCTTAGCCAAATGCATTTAAACTCAGCTTTTCACAATTCCTGACATTTAATCCTAGTAAGAATTCCCTGTCTTATTCTGAAATGTCAGAATAATAGTAGAGAGAATGATGTATTTCAGCTTTTATTTCTTTCATCACATTCCCAGTGGGTCAGAAGTTTACATACACTCAATTAGTATTTGGTAGCATTGCCTTTAAATTGTTTAACTTGTGTCAAACGTTTCGGGTAGCCTTCCACAAGCTCCCCACAATAAGTTGGGTGAATTTTGGCCCATTCCTCCTGACAGAGCTTGTGTAACTGAGTCAGGTTTGTAGGCCTCCTTGCTCACACACGGTTTTTCAGTTCTGCCCACACATTTTCTATGGGATTGAGGTCAGGGCTTTGTGATGGCCACTCCAATACCTTGACTTTGTTGTCCTTAAGCCATTTAGCCACAACTTTGGAAGTATGCTTGGGGTCATTGTCCATTTGGAAGACCCATTTGCAACCAAGCTTTAACTTCCTGACTGATGTCTTGAGATGTTGCTTCAATACACCACATAATTGTCCTACCTCATGATGCCATCTATTTTGTGAAGTGCACCAGTGCCTCCTGCAGAAAAGAACCCCCACAACATGATGTTACCACCCCCCGTGCTTCACGGCTGGGATGGTGTTCTTCAGCTTGCAAGCATCCCCCTTTTTCCTCCAAACATAATGATGGTCATTATGGCCAAACAGTTTTTTTTTCATCATTTTTTCAAATGAAATGTCTCCTAAAAGTATTATCTTTGTCCCCATGTGCAGTTGCAAACCGTAGTCTGGCTTTTTTATGGCGGTTTTGGACCAGTGCCTTCTTCCTTGCTGAGTGGCCTTTCAGGTTATGTCGATATAGGACTCGTTTTACTGTGGATATCAATACTTTTGTACCTGTTTCCTCCAGCATCTTCACAAGGTCCTTTGCTGTTGTTCTGGGACTGATTTGCGCTTTTTGCACCAAAGTACGTTCATCTCTAGGAGACAGAACGCGTCTCCTTCCTGAGTGGTATGACGGCTGTGTGGTCCCATGGTGTTTATACTTGCGTAATACTGTTTGTACAGATGAACGTGGTACCTTCAGGCATTTGGAAATTGCTCCCAATGATGAAGCAGACTTGTGGAGGGCTGCAAAAAAAATTCTGAGGTCTTGGCTGATTTCTTTTGATTTTCCCATGTTGTCAAGCAAAGAGGCACTGTGTTTTAAGGTAGGCCTTGAAATACATCCACAGGTACACCTTCAATTGACTAAAATGATCTCAATTAGCCTATCAGAAGCTTCTAAAGCCATGACATCATTTTCTGAAATTTTCCAAGCTGTTTAAAGGCACAGTCAACTTAGTGTATGTAAACTTCTGACCCACTGGAATTGTGATACAGTGAATTATAAGTGAAATAATATGTCTGTAAACAATTGTTGGAAAAATTACTTGTGTCATGCACAAAGTAGATGTCCTAACCAAATTGCCAAAACTATAGTTTGTTAACAAGAAATTTGTGGAGCGGTTGAAAAATGAGTTTCAATGACTCCAACCTAAGTGTTTGTAAACTTACGACTTCAACTGTATGTTCTGTGTATTTCAGTATTTTTAAATAATGGGGCCCAAATCAACTACTTCTAGATAAAAAGCAACTATTTCCCACAAATTGCCTACTATTTGAAAGTATTTACAAACACTTTGGTTAAAGAAATGGGAGTGTATTTGAGTCAGTGTATTTTAGTTTTTCCAAATACATTCCAATATTCAACTACTTGTCTTTCAAATAAAAAATATTGAAATACGTACTTCCAAATGTCTTTAACAGTAATTAAAATACCCTAAATATGATTTGAACCCAGATCTGAGCCTAACTCAGGAAAATGGTTCTACTCCATGCTCCTGCTCTGAACCAGAACCTATAATTAGACTATTGGGACCAATGCAGAACTACCTCACAGCTTTCCTTCTCATTTAAAACCCATCGGCCAGTCGGAATAACTCTGTTTGCAGTGCAGCCTGCCCAGATCAACATTCACACACACACAGGCCTGATTGCGCGGGCACTACCTCTGTGATTTCATCTTAAGTGAGTAATTATCCCTGTCTCTCCCACTCTATGCCAGCTAACTCTCTGGTTGTGTTTCTCTTGTTGTGGACAATGTCTTTATTTACGGGAGACCACACTACATTTGAATTAAGTCTGAGAAATAGTTAAAATCGGAAACTGTGAAGTGAGCACGGCATGCTTTTGTTTTAGGCAATAGAGCATGGCAATGAAGTCATAGCACAAACTGAAGACGCACACCCAAAACACACTGTCCCAAAGGCATAGTGGAAACGTTGGTTCCGCCATTCAATACTGCTTTGGTTATGTTCAACTAAGCACAGCAGAGACTGTCAGTTGAACCTGTCTAGTGTCAAATGGAACATGCATGAGTTTACAACACTAATGTGTGAATACAATTGGCCAACCCAGACCGTAGACGCTGAACTTATACCAGCTTTGATTTTATCCCAAATGACTAAGTGTCACGTCCTGACTTTAGTTATATTTGCTTTCTTTATTATTTGGTTAGGTCAGGGTGTGACAAGGGGTGGTTTGTTTAGTTTTTGTATTGTCTAGGGGTTTTTGTTTTTTGTTATCTATGGGGATGTTGTATTGTCTAAGGGTTGTAGGTTGATGGTGGCCTGAGTGGGTTCCCAATCAGAGACAGCTGTTTATCGTTGTCTCTGATTGGGGAGCCTATTTAGGTTGCCATTTTCCATGTTGGTTTGGTGGGTAGTTGTCCATGTTTAGTTGCCTGTGAGCACTACGTTGGCTTCACAGTTAGTTTGTTTGTTAAGTGTTCTTCGTGGAATTAAAATATGTATTCCAATTGCGCTGCACCTTGGTCCACTCCTTTAAACGGCCATGACACTAAGGCTATATTTTACAGCCAGCTGCTGTACGGTCAGTATTTATTCTATGTATACTGCTAGGCCATACTGTATGGTGTTTGAGTATTCTATACCACACAGCAGAGTCCATGTTTCATGTTTACCGCACTCCGTGACTAATTTACCTCTTTGTGTTTATTAGGGCATCAAAGTCCTAATCAGTGTTAGGTTCCGAGAGGAGAGGGGGAGAAGAGAGGAGAGGAGGTGCAGACTATTCTTTAGCCTAATGGCCAATTAAGGCCTGCTAAACGAGAAGGCAGGAGCAGGATCTACTCCCAACCCCCTGTGAGACTCTGCTTGGAGAAAACCTCATAACCTCTCACTGGAACAGTTACACACTCATTTTCCCTGGTCACACACTCAGAAAGACACTTTCTCCCTTTTTCTCTCTAACATGGTTACTCAAACACATGGTCACTCACTCATATGGTTACTCCCTCCCTCACTTACTCTCTCCCTTTCTTTTAGTGACAGAGAGATAGGAAAAGAGAGCAGTGAATTTAAGCTGCATCCTATACATTATGCTCAGTCTAAATGACCTAAATAAGGAATTCAATACCCTGGGTGTGAATAGGGAGCTTAGTCCACATATTTATTGAATGCAGGCTCTTTGTCCAATGGAAGAACATTCTGTGGTTTTGTGGGGGTTTAGACTTTGCTCCTGTGATCCAATGGAGTGGAAATCAGATCTCTCTCTCTCTCTCAGGGCTCCCTTGCCAGTTCTGTGCCGAGGAGAGAGAAAGAGAGGGAAGGGGTTTTTCGTGAAAACCCCGTTGCACCCTGGGGTTACACAGTGGCTTGATTGATCGGATCAGATGGCCAGAGACAGGAAGTGGGAATCAGAAAAGTTAGACAGTAGCAAAACCAGAGCACATACAGTAAATCATTAATAGGGATAAGATTAAAGTAGTCAAGTAGTCCACTGTATGATCATTTAATGTTGAGGTGGGCATTACGCATGAGAAAAACAAAAAGTGCCTCAAAGTTCAAATGGCATATTTTGGCATTAACTTGAAAGGTCCCCAAGAAAGCTAAGGTAATCTGCCTAAATGACTACAGCACCATAGCACTCACGCCGGTAGCAATGAAGTGCTTTGAAAGGCTGGTCATGGCTCACATCAACACCATCATCCCGGAAACCCAAGACCCACTCCAATGCACATACTGCCCCAACAGATCCACAGATGACGCAATCTCAATCGCACTCCACACTGCCCTTTCCCAACTTGACAAAACGAACACCTATGTGAGAATATAGCTCAGCGTTCAACAATATAGTGCCCACAAAGGACACTGTGACTAAACACCTCCTTCTGAAACTGGATCCTGGACTTCTTGACGGGCCGCCCCCGGGTGGTAAGGGTAGGCAACAACACAGGGGTGCGTGCTTAGTCCCCTCATGTACTCCCTGTTCACCCACCACTGTGTGGCAAAGCATGACTATAACACGATCATTAAGTTTGCTGACCTACCGATGGTAGGCATGATCACCAACAACGATGAGACAGCCTATAGGGAGGAGGTCAGAGACATGGCAGTGTGGTGCAAGGATAACAGCCTCTCCCTCAACGTGAGCAAGACAAAGGAGATGATTGTGGACTACGGGAAAAGGAGGGCTGAACACGCCCCCATTCACATCGACGGGGCTGTAGAATAGTGGATTGAGAGCCTCAAGTTCCTTGGTGTCCACATCACCAACAAACTACCATGGTCCAAACACACCAAGAAAGTTGTGAAGAGGGCACGACAACACCTTTTCTCCCTCAGGAAACTGAAAAGATTTAGCATGGGTCCCCAGATCCTCAACAAGTTATACAGCGCACCATTGAGAGCATCCTGACCAGTGGCATCACCGCCTGGTATTGTAACTGCTCGGCATCCCAGCGTAAGGAGCTACTGAGGGTAGTGCGTACAGCCCAGTATATCACTGGGGTCAAGCTTCCTGCCATCCAGGACCTACAGTGGGGAGAACAAGTATTTGATACACTGCCGATTTTGCAGGTTTTCCTACTTACAAAGCATGTAGAGGTCTGTAATTTTTTATAATAGGTACACTTCAACTGTGAGAGACGGATTCTAAAACAAAAATCCAGAAAATCACATTGTATGATTTTTAAGTAATTAATTTGCATTTTATTGCATGACATAAGTATTTGATCACCTACCAACCAGTAAGAATTCCGGCTCTCACCAGACCTGTTGATTTCTTTAAGAAGTTCTCCTGTTCTCCACTCATTACTGTATAACTGCACCTGTTTGAACTCGTTACCTGTATAAAAAACACCGGCAAAACACATTCAATCAAACAGACTCCAACCTCTCCACAATGGCCAAGACCAGAGAGCTGTGTAAGGACATCAGGGATAAAATTGTAGACCTGCACAAAGCTGGATGGGCTACAGGACAATAGGCAAGCAGCTTGGTGAGAAGGCAACAACTGTTGGCGCAATTATTAGAAAATGGAAGAAGTTCAAGATGACGGTCAATCACCCTCGGTCTGGGGGATCATGCAAGATCTCACCTCATGGGGCATCAATGATCTGAGGAAGGTGAGGTATCAGCCCAGAACTACACGGCAGGACCTGGTCAATGACCTGAAGAGAGCTGAGACCACAGTCTCAAAGAAAACCATTAGAAAACACTACGCCGATGGATTAAATTCTGCAGCGCACGCAAGTTCCTCCTGCTCAAGCCAGCGCATGTCCAGGCCCGTCTGAAGTTTGCCAATGACCATCTGGATGATCCAGAGGAGGAATGGGGGAAGGTCATGTGGTCTGATGAGACAAAAATAGAACTTTTTGGTCTAAACTCCACTCGCCGTGTTTGGAGGAAGAAGAAGGATGAGTACGACCCAAGAACACCATCCCAACCGTGAAGCATGGAGGTGGAAACATCATTCTTTGGGGATGCTTTTCTGCAAGGGGACAGCGACTGCACCGTATTGAGGGGAGGATGGATGGGGCCATGTATCGCGAGATCTTGGCCAACAACCTCCTTCCCTTAGTAAGAGCATTGAAGATGGGTCGTGGCTGGGTCTTCCAGCATGACAACGACCCGAACACACACGCCAGGCAACTAAGGAGTGCTCCGTAAGAAGCATCTCAAGGTCCTGGGTGGCCTAGCCAGTCTCCAGACCTGACCCAATAGAAAATCTTTGGAGGGAGCTGAAAGTCCGTATTGCCCAGCGACAGCCCCGAAACCTGAAGGATCTGGAGAAGGTCTGTATGGAGGAGTGGGCCAAAATCCCTGCTGCAGTGTGTGCAAACCGGTCAAGAACTACAGGAAACCTATGATCTCTGTAATTGCAAACAACGGTTTCTGTACCAAATATTAAGTTCTGCTTTTCTGATGTATCAAATACTTATGTCATGCAATAAAATGCAAATTAATTTCTTAAAATCATACAATGTGATTTTCTGGATTTTGTTTAGATTCCGTCTCTCACAGTTGAAGTGTACCTATGATAAAAATTACAGACCTCTACATGCTTTGTAAGTAGGAAAACCTGCAAAATCGGCAGTGTATAAATACTTGTTCTCCCACTGTATATACTAGGATTAGGCGGTGTCAGAGGAAGGCCCAAAAATTGTCACCCAAATCATAGACTGTTCTCTCTGCTACCGCACAGCAAGGTATACCCAGCGCCACGTCTAGGTCCAAAATGCTCCTTATCAGCTTCTACCCCCAAGCCATAATCCTTCTGAACAATTAATCAAATGGCCACCTGGACTAAACTGATCCCCCCACTCCCCTTGATTTTACACTGCTGCTACTCGCTGTTAAATACCTATGCATAGTCACTTACCCCTACCTACATGTAAATCAAATCAAATCAAATGATTAGTCACATACACATGGTTAGCAGATGTTAATGCGAGTGTAGCGAAATGCTGTTGCTTTTAGTTCCGACAATGCAGTAATAACCACAAGTAATCTAACCTAACAATTCCACAACTACTACCTTATACACACACACAAGTGTAAAGGATAAAGAATATGTACATAAAAAGTATATATGATGAGTGTGTACAGAAGGCATGGCAAGATGCAGTAGATGGTATAGAGTACGGTATATACATATGAGATGAGTACTGTTAGGGTATGTAAACATAAAGTGGCATAGTTTAAAGTGGCTAGTGGTACATGTATTACATAAAGATGGCAAGATGCAGTAGATGATGTAGAGTACAGTATATACTATGAGATGGGTAATGTAGGGTATGTAAACATTATATTAAGTGGCATTGTTTAAAGTGGCAGTGGTACATTTTTACATAATTTCCATCAATTCCCATTTTTAAAGTGGCTGGAGTTGAGTCAGTATGTTGGCAGCGGCCGCTAAATGTTAGTGGTGGCTGTTTAACAGTCTGATGGCCTTGATAGAAGCTGTTTTTCCGTCTCTCGGTCCCTGCTTTGATGCACCTGTACTGACCTCGCCTTCTGGATGATAGCGGGGTGAACAGGCAGTGGCTTGGGTGGTTGTGTCCTTGATGATCTTTATGGCCTTCTGTGACATCGGGTGGTGTAGGTGTCCTGGAGGGCAGGTAGTTTGCCCCCGGTGATGCGTTCTGCAGACCTCACTACCCTCTGGAGAGCCTTACGGTTGTGGGCGGAGCAGTTGCCGTACCAGGCGGTGATACAGCCCGACAGGATGCTCTCGATTGTGCATCTGTAGAAGTTTGTGAGTGCTTTTGGTGACAAGCCGAATTTCTTCAGCTCCTGAGGTTGAAGAGGCGCTGCTGCGCCTTCTTCACAACGCTGTCTGTGTGGGTGGACCAATTCAGTTTGTCCGTGATGTGTACCACGAGGAACTTAAAACTTTCCACTTCTCCACTACTGACCCGTCGATGTGGATAGGGGGTGCTCCCTCTGCGTTTCCTGAAGTCCACAATCATTCCTTTGTTTTGTTGACGTTGAGTGTGAGGTTATTTTCCTGACACCACACTCCGAGGGCCCTCACCTCCTCCCTGTAGGCCGTCTCGTCGTTGTTGGTAATCAAGCCTACCACTGTAGGTGTCATCCGCAAACTTGATGATTGAGTTGGAGGCGTGCATGGCCACGCAGTCGTGGGTGAACAGGGAGTAACGGAGGGGGCTCAGAACGCACCCTTGTGGGGCGCCCAGTGTTGAGGATCAGCGGGGTGGAGTGTTGTTACCTACCCTCACCACCTGGGGCGGCCCGTCAGGAAGTCCAGGACCCAGTTGCACAGGGCGGGGTCGAGACCCAGGGTCTCGAGCTTGATGACGAGTTTGGAGGGTACTATGGTGTTAAATGCTGAGCTGTAATCGATGAACAGCATTCTCACATGGTATTCCTCTTGTCCAGATGGTTAGGCAGTGTGCAGTGTGGTTGCGATTGCGTCGTCTGTGGACCTATTGGGTCGGTAAGCAAATTGGGTGGTCTAGGTGTCCGGTAGGGTGGAGGTGATATGGTCCTTGACTAGTCTCTCAAAGCACTTCATGATGACGGAAGTGAGTGCTACGGGGCGGTAGTCGTTTAGCTCAGTTACCTTAGCTTTCTTGGGAACAGGAAATTACAAATTACCTCGACTAACCTGTTCACCCGCACATTGACTCGGTAACGGTACCCCCTGTATATAGCTTCATTATTGTTATTTTATTTTGTTACATTTTTTACAATTTCTTAAAAATGTATTTCATTTACAAAATATTTTCTTAACTCTATTTTCTTAAAACTGCATTGTTGGTTAAGGGCTTGTAAGTAAGCATTTCACTGTAAGCTCTACACCTGTTGCATTCGGCACATGTGACAAACACAATTTGATTTGATTTTGGTTTGATTTGAAATGTACGTTTTTATCCTGCAAAACGGAGGGTAGAAGGTTTATTGTTGTTGGAAGCATTATCTGCAGTAGGCCTACCATCTTTCTAGTTATTTTATTCCCTTGTGACACTAGCTGCCCACACTGCACACAGACACACACATACACACCCTCCCTGTGGCCATGTTTGGAGGTAGGGCCCATCTACATGCACAGCGTGTAATGATGTCTAAGAGCTATTTCATGGTGCAGGTTTGGTTTGAATTAGAGGCCAGCGGGAGAGCAGGCTGTCTCTCTTTCGCACACACATGCACACTCGCAAACACACACACACACACACACACACACAAACACCATATCCAATGAATCCAACCAATACATTAAATACAGTATGTCCATACGCATTGCAGACATTCACAACAAGAAAGACACACACACAGAGACAGACACAAACAGGAAAACATCTCACTCACAACATGCCATACATGAAAAAGTACCCACTATTAAGGACGAATGTGTGCTCTATGTGGTAGGTAGCACCATATGAGAATGAATACATCTAGATTGAGTACATGTATGAATTCTGAGAAAAAGGCTCTGAAAGACAGACAGCTGCTGGAGGAGTGTGTGTGACGGTGTGTGTGACCTTTTTAAGATCCAGACAAACTGATAAACACGCTCCCTCTGTGCCTGTCATTTACAGGTTGGGTATTGACGTCCTACAGCCCGTTCCCATGAGACTCACACACACATACAGCACACATACACACACGCACACACACAAAACAGTCTGTTATTCATATCTCTATTATAATTGCCTATGATTTCATATTACCCACCTTGTAGCTTCAGGCATGCAGGTGTCTATTCATTTCATCAAAACAATGGCTTTCTCTCCTATCATGTCTCTGGCCTCCCTTCTTCATTAGCCGGGGCTAACAATGAAGCGTGTGCTTCCTGAAGTTATGGTCAAGGGTGCCTCGTTGAGCTTGGTTTCTCGTATTGGTTGAATGCCAGTGTGAGAAAGGCTTGGGGGTGATGTTCTGGGGAAAACTAGCATAAGCTCCTTATCACAAGACATTAGGCTGACACCGGGTGGTGAGCGCTTGTGTCAACCGCTCCGGCCATTTGGAGCCAGCTGCCTCAGTGTGACAGGTCGGTGCACAAAACTAGCCGCCTGACGGAGGACTAGGACTGGGAACAGACACACCAAGACACACGTGCACGTCCACAAAAACGCATACACAAAGACACATATGAACGTGGGTACACATAAGCACACATATAGTATGTCAAGGTCTCTCTCGCCCATACTTAAACACACCAAGACATGCATGTACTCAAAAACAAACAGATATGCATACCCAAAACATATAAAAATGATACCAGTTATAAAGGTCAACGTCTGTTCCCCCACAGAAGTCGAATTAGCATAATGCAAAAATCCCCATAAAAATCTGTCAGTTGCTGGAGATAACAGGGTTGCATTGGATGTGCCTCAATCCACCACATGCGCCTATGTCGCACTTTGGCATCAAGCGGTGAAAGGTGACGGAGCTAGAGCAGTGTTTGTCAGACCATGAGACATCCCGAAATACGGTCTTCTCACAGAATCAGCTGTCGCGTCCGAATGGCCTAAAAACGTATGACCCCTCTATGGAAAGATGAGATTCTCCGTTTTGCTCTAAGACTCCCACAAGAGTCTTGGAACTCGTCTGAAGTCGGTACAGCCAATCTGCCAACTTCTGTCTGTAGCGTAAGAATAGTTTGGGTTACACACTAATATCACCTGTGGAGAACAATCTGTTGTTCCATGTACAGAATCTGTTATTCAATGTGTTTGATTGGGATAATAGCAGTAAGGCCAAATACATTTTTTGATATATATATTTTTATTGGTACTTCAAGGCTTCTTAAAATGTAAAATCAAACAGCAAAATGCTGCTTGGCATGACCTTCTTAAATATTTCCATGTAGTTTAGTAGAACCCCCCCCCCACCCTTCCCGAGGCTTAGATAGTGCTTAGACTCTTATGGGCTTATATCCCTCTGTAGAAAGGGGTGACTCTCACGAACACGTATGTGTCGGTTGTTTTGCTCTAGGATGCCCACAGGCCTCACAAGACTTATCTGACGGTCCCCCGGTACAAATGTAAAAAATGAATGGAAGTATATGCTGTATGGAGACTATTGGGTGCCAAAATTAAGGTACATACATGTACCTACATGTAAAATACATGTAAAAAAAAAAAAAAATCCTGATCATTCTTATATCTCTCAGATATAGGACAGACACTTCAGAACCAACTTCCTTTAGATTTTTTTTTTTGGGGGGGGAAGACTATCTGTTGTTCCATGTAGTGAATATTTTGTTCAATGTGTTTGCATGAGCTAATTGCAGTAAGGCCAAATAACATTTTTCATCAAATAATTATGTTTACCAAATTTTTTCATACTTCAGGGAGTCTTACAATTCAAAATCAAATAGCAAAATGATCCTTGGTATGACCTTCTTAAAACAATTCCATATAGCTTAGCTGAACCCTCCTCCCCCTGCTAAGACAGGGCTTACTCCAATGGGTTAAACCTTATATCACAAAATCAGTTTGAAAAAGTAAAAGTTATGGTTATACAACTAACATGCAGCCATGTAAGGAAATAAGAAAGTGACAGTGCATCAGGCTAAATGTTCCTCATTAATTATGCCTACACAACATCCAGTCCCATATGGCATCCATTTATCTAACTCTCAGAAAACGCCTCAGCTACAGTACTATATATACAATTTTAATATTATATGCTGTTTATAATGGACAACAAGAAAGTGGTTTATCATTATTTACTTCTAAAGGAAGAGACAGGTTTTTTTTAATTTTTTATTAACAGAAATGGTAGATAATTTATTCATGGCATAGTTTTTCAGAAGTAAAACATCTGTCCGAGAATGATCTTTGTGTTGTTTATTCATTTGGAAAATATCTAACCTTTTACTTTGTTAAACTTAACAATCCTAATCATATTTTACCGAAATATGGAAGGCAGGAAAATAATTGTACAGTTATTGCCTAAAACACTCTTTTATAATTAATTAAAAATAAACTAAGAGGATAACATGTTAGAGATTGGATCTTATATCTGTAGTGATTGATCTGATCTGGCAGCGGTCAGTGTAGATGCCTGAGGGTCATCAGTCATCAGTAATGCTGGGTGTCAGACCATTGACATTTCAGAGGGAGGGGAATTTACCCTACCCTGTCCCAACAAAGAGAGGATGATGATGCCAAGGGCAGTGTGTGTGTGTGTGCGTGTGTCCATGTCTGCTTGCCTATACGTGTGTGACTCAAGTAAAATTGTATTTACTGTTAACAATAATTTGATAAAAAAATACATTTTACATCCATCTCCGAGACCGTAATTGAATTGTAACATTCACATTGCACTGCATCCATAACTCTGTGGATGTGAATGTATTGTGAAATGTGGAGCAGGATCATATGCTAAATTTAATGACTTGGGTTAGGCTTCAGATCAAATTGAATATGAAGCGAGTGTGGTCTTCATCTCTATGCCTCCCACACACATACAGAACCACAGACTCACATACACAGACACAGAAACACACACATGCAGAAACACACACACAGGTCAGAGAATCCCAGTGGCCCAAAAACTGGCAGGCATCCTCCACTGTGCTCCAGTGATCCAGCAGGCTTTCTTTTACACCCTGCCAAGATGCATTCCCCTACACGCTGGCCGTTGCATCCCATTTTCCTCTCCAATCAGCCATTATTCTCTGCGCTCACTCACACACACTCAACACAGAGAAATATGGGAACATGAGGCTTATTTGTGGACTGTTGCTTTGTCTAAGTTTCAAAACTGTTTCCATATTAAAGATGGAGAGTACATAATTGAAACAAACACACGGCCTTGGTCTCTGAATAAAGGAATATAATGAAGAACAATAAAACAAAATAGAAGAACATCCTACCTAGGATAGGATAAAGTAATCCTTCTAACCCCCCCCTCCCCCTTAAAAGAGTTAGATGCACTATTGTAAAGTGGCTGTTCCACTGGATATCATAAGGTGACTGCACCAATTTGTAAGTCGCTCTGGATAAGAGCGTCTGCTAAATGACTTAAATGTAAATGTAAATGTAAAACAATAAAAATGAATGTGGAAAAATGAGTAATGACCTACTAGTAAGTGTGTAGCTACCATTATCTGTGAACAGTTCTTAGGTACACTGTATAAAGAAAAATTGGTTATTCACACACATCTTATATTTCAGTGTCACAAATAGTATTGTAGCAGCTTGTTCCATAGAGCCCTATGTATACCAACACCAAAGCTGTCCTGTTCTCCTCTCCACTTCTCCACAATGACCCATATCTCCTCAGACTGGGGCAGTTTCAGTCCTCACTGCACCCCTTCCTTTATTCCCCCCCGCCCCAACCTCTCTCCAATGCTCTAAAATCCTCTGTGTCTACCTTTTTTTGTCACATTCAAAGCCTCCCAGCCACTGTGGCAAGTAGATAAAAAAGGATCTACCAGACAGTCCGATTCTTTACAACCAATAACCCCCCCAAACATGGATGAATACGCTTTGTAATGTTTCTAAAACAAGAAATGTATCAGTAAGAAGTGATGTGGTAGTTGTTATTTCATTTTTTGTGACCAATGTCTTTTAACCACAATATCACAGGTAAGACCAACATTTTCAGCTGCCCATTTAAGGGCTTGATGTTACCGTGGCAACGAGCTGCTGGAGTCCTCAGTGACAGCATGCCTGTGAGAGAGAGTGTGACTAGTAGCCTAGCAGTTGAACCAAACTCAAACATTTAAAAATAACGTAGCTTGTGAACAAAACCATTTAAATTGCCAAGAAACACAAAGACAAAGTCTCACTTTAGTAGACTTTCCAAGTCCATTAGACAAAATGTTATGCCTTTGCGCAGCGCTTCCCCTGTTGCTGAGTGTCGCATGAGGTGGGATATAAAATACTATAGCAGTGGTCACTAATGGGTCGGTTGCAATCGATTAGTCGATCTCCGAGGCTTTCCTAGTTGATCGCCAAACATTTCTGTAAAAGACAAATAATAAAGCCTAGAGTTTTTATTTGTTTCGCTTTGTTTGCAGTCGGTGCAATTGATTCAGCTGCCCTGTGAGCCAGGTGTTCCCATTTTGAACCATTTCAGGAAGGTACAAACTTCACCTACCCGGCGGGCCTGGAGACAAAATCAAGTGCACCTATGGGCCTACCGCTGACCAATCAGATAACTCAGATCAGTGACTTTTTAAATGTATTTTTATTTCACCTTTATTTAACCAGGTAGGCCAGTTGAGAACAAGTTTTCATTTACAAAAATCTCTTAAAATGGACTTTTCTGCTGCATCCTTCACTCGGATCGACCGGGTCTGGATCCAACTAGGTCAATACAGAATGGGTCTAGATGTCCTTGGATCTGTTCGGAACGGGTCTCTATATTATAAAAACATTCCGAATCCGGATGGGAAAACCCCAGGTCTATTTTGGAACGGATCCAACTTTTTTACACTTCAGCCCCGATGATGTGGATGCAGGCATGCTCACTCCCCCGTATCCTGTAGTCCACATTCAGCTCATTGGTCTTACTGACGTTGAGGGAGAGGTTGTTGTCCCG
This sequence comes from Salvelinus sp. IW2-2015, assembly GCF_002910315.2. Lineage (NCBI taxonomy): Eukaryota > Metazoa > Chordata > Actinopteri > Salmoniformes > Salmonidae > Salvelinus > Salvelinus sp. IW2-2015. The sequence goes on along the minus strand of NC_036858.1, from coordinate 37,054,479 downwards.
GCACCACAATGCTAGGTCACTGACCTCCTCCCTGTAGGCTGTCTCATCGTCATCGGTGATCAGGCCTACCACCGTCATGTCGTCAACAAACTTGACGAAGATGTTGGAGTAATGCGTGGCCACGAAGTCATGGGTGAACAGGGAGTACAGGCACGTGCTAAGCACACATCCCTGTGGGGCACCTGTGTTGAGGGTCAGCATGGCGGAGGTAATGTTGCCTACCCTCAATACCTGGGATTGACCAGTCAGGAATTCCAGGATCCAGTTGCAGAGGGTAGTGAGGAGTGCAATCTCAATTGCATTGTCTATGAATCTGTTGGGGCGGAATGGAAATTGGAATGTATCTAGTGTGTCTGGGATGTTGGAGTTGATGTGTGCCATAACCAGCCTTTCAAAACACTTCATGATTGCAGATGTGAGTACCACAGGGTGGTAGTGATTGTGGCATGAAGCCTTAGAGTCCTTTGGAACGGGAATTATGGTGGCCATTTTAAAACACGTGGAGATTACAGACTGGGACAGAGAGTGGTTGAAAATTACCGTGAATATGTCTACCAGGTGATCTGCACAAGCTCTGAGAATGTGCCCTAGAATACCTTCCGGCCCTGCGGCGTTGCTGATTAAAGACCTTACTCAGATCGGCCAGCGAGATCACCCAGTCCTCTAGTTCGGTGGGCGCCCTCACGTACGGTACGGTGTTGTTGTTGTCGAAGCGTGTATAAAATGTGTTGAGTTCATCTGGTTGAGAAGCATTATTGGGCAGATCACGGCTGGGTCTTCCTTTATAATTTGTAATGGACTGTAGCCTCTGCCACATGTGACAGGCATCGGAGCCAGTGTAATATGTTTCCACTTTATGCCTATATTATTCTTTTGATGACTCGTTTGATGACTCTGCGGAAGTAGTAGCGGGACTTCTTGTACTCCGGATGTAAGTCTTCCTGCTTGTTTATAGCTTTGTACAGTTTGTTAAGTGTCAGCTTGTCATATTTCTCATTCTGAGGTGAAATGTATACAACAGTCACGATAACAGCTGAAAACTCCCTCAGGAGGTAGAAGGGTCGGCATTTGACCATCAGGTATTCCAAGACGGGGGAACAATGAGTCGAATCAGAACACCATTCAGATCACCATCGAGTCAGAACACCATTTGTTGTTAAAGAGGAACACCCCCTTCTCGATCTTGCTGACTCTACTGCCCTGTCTGCTCAGTGAATGGAGAATCCATCCAGTTGGATAGCCATGGAGGTATCTTGTCCAAAAGCCATGTTTCAGAAAAGCACAGAATATTTCAGTTACGAGAGTCCCTTTGGTAGCAATACCGCGATCTCAGCACATCCATTTTATGATCAAGTGACTGTACATTGGCCAATAGAATGGAGGGAGGAGGTGGCGGGTTTTCCCTTTGCCTTAATCTCACAAGGATTCCCCCTCTCTTGCCTCTGTAAAGCCAACGTTTCATCTTGAGTCCCCKAAAAAATTTGGTCGGAATTACAGAAAGAGCCCAGGGCAGATGAGGCGAAGTTGAAGCCGGAATTGGGGTAAATAACTGCTGATCTGTTCAAAAGATCTTGTCGGTTATAAGAAATGATAGCAGATTCATTTAGTGAAAATATAGTACAAATAAATGCCAAAAGAATCAGAAAATTGCAAAATTAGGTCAGAGCTTGCAAAACGACGGCCACCAAATATAGCTCCTTCTTTTCCAATAGCCCAGATAGGGAAACAGGGGTGGGTGGGGGTGGCTGAAATGAGAGTGTTGTAGTTGATAGTATTTCCCTGTAAAGTTTCTTAGTGGTGTAAAGTACTAGTAAAAATTATTTAAAGTACAATTACAACGTTTTATTTTACTCCGCTACATTCCTAATGAAAGTACTTTACTTTTTGCTCCATACATTTTTCCTGACACCTAAAAGTACTCGATACATTTTGAATGCTTAGCATGACAGGACAACAGTCCAATTCACGCACATATCAAGTGAACATCCCTGGTCATCCCTACTGCCTCTGATCTGGCAGACGCACTAAACACAAATGTTTTGTTTGTAAATTATGTCTGAGTGTTGGAGTGTGCCCCTGGCTACCAGTAAATTAAAAATTATATAAGAATAATCGTGCTGTCTGCTTTGCTAACTTTGATACTTAAGTATATTTTAGCAATTACATGTACTTTTGACACTTAAGTATTTTTTATAAAAAACAAATACTGTTAGACGTTTACTCAAGTAGTGTTTTACTGGGTAACTTTCACTTGACTAATTTTCTATTAAGATATATTTGTCTTTTACTAAAGTATGACAATAGGGTATGTTTTCCACCACAGAAGCTATTGTATACAGTAACTACATATTCTGCCTCTTCACATGAAAATGTTGATTTTATATAATATAATTAATTGTATTATGCAAACTTCTTGTCAATACGGGGCGCTGTTTTCACTTTGGAAAAAATCGTGCCCAAATGAAACGGCCTCGCACTTCCAAACAGGAAGTGAAAAATCTGAAAACGAGGCTCTGTTTCAGGGCCTGCCTATTCAACTGGCTTTTATTTATCGGTATGCATGCACTTCATACGCCTTCCACTAGATGTCAACAGGCAGTGGAAGGTGGAATGGGGTGTCTAGCTTGATCTGAGGCCGAACAAGAGCTTTTGGAGTGACAGGTCCGGTATTTTCTTTGTCTTCGACGGCGCGCGAGGGACCTCGACATTGTCTTCTGAAAAGCGTTCTGTTTACACGGCGAATATCTCCGGCTCTGATTTTATTTGATACATATGATAATAACATCATAAAGTAGGTTTTTTCAACCGAGTTTTATCAGTTTATTCAACGTTTATTGGGACTTTTGGAGTTTTCCGTTCTTTGTGCCAWGAGAGGATGGGAATGTTAGCAACCTTGGCTAGCATTGTGGCYCGAATTRGACAGAAGAAATGGACATTCTAAAACCAAACAACGATTTATTCTGGAAATAGGACTCCTTGTACAACATTCTGATGGAAGCTCAGCAAAAGTAAGAAAACATTTATGATGTTATTTCGTATTTCTGTGTAAAATGTTGAGTACTATTCTCCGCCGTTTTCCGTTTTGGTGAGCGCTGTCTCGCAATAAAGCAAGCTGTATGTTATGGTAAAGTTATTTTTTTTTATCTAACACAGTGGTCGCATTAAGAACCAGTGTATCTTTCATTTGCAATACAACAAGTATTTTTATGTAAATTTTATGATGAGTTCTTTGGTCAGATTAGGTGAGTGTCCAAAATATCTCCGGAGATTCTGGTGAATCGATGCTACGTATTCACAATGTATAATCAGGATTTGTAGCTCTAAATATGCACATTTTCGAACAAAATATAATTGTATTGTATAACATGATGTTATAAGACTGTCATCTGATGAATTTGTTGAAGGTTAGTGATTAATTTTATCTCTATTTTGTCGGTTTTGTGCAAGCAATTTTTTGCGAGGACTAAATTGCGTTGTGTGTTTGGCTACTGTAGTGAGCTAATATAATTCTATATTGTGTTTTCGCTGTAAAACACTTAAAAAATCGGAAATATCGGCTGGATTCACAAGATGTTTATCTTTCATTTGCTGTACACCATGTATTTTTCATTATTTTTTTTAATGAGTATTTATGTATTTCACGTTGCTGTCTGTAATTATTCTGGCTGCTTTGGTGCTATTTGTGATTGTGGCTGCAATGTAGAACTATGATTTATACCTCAAATATGCACATTTTCGAACAAAACATAAATGTATTGTATAACATGTTATAAGACTGTCATCTGATTAAGTTGTTTCTTGGTTAGTGACTAATTTTATCTCTATTTTGTCGGTTTTGTGAAAGCTACCTATGCGGTGGAAACATGGTGAAAATATGCGGTTGTGTGTTTGGCTATTGTGGTTAGCTAATAGAAATACATATTGTGTTTTCGCTGTAAAACATTTTAAAAATCGGAAATGATGGCTGGATTCACAAGATGTTTATCTTTCATTTGCTGTATTGGACTTGTGATTTCATGAAAATTATATTATATGATATCCCTGTCCCGTTAGGCTAGGCTATGCTAGTCAGCTTTTTTGATGAGGAGGATCCCGGATCCGGGAGGGTGATGAAGTAGAGGTTAAAGGGGAATGGAAACACTAAGATTTATTACAGCAGATAACTGCAACTGTAAATCGCCATATTAGCATTGTTGTGTCACTAGAATGAGAGAAAATTTTGGAACTCCCAAAAATGCCTGAATTTACCAAGACTGGCTCAGAGTCTGAGAATTAGTTTATAACAGAGGATGAAATAACGTTAGTTAGGGAGCCAATTAACCTACTGAAGCCGTTCATGTTTGAGCCGATCGTTGCACCAGATCAAAGAGTTCATCTCATAGCGGTAACAAGACAGATATGTCGCCTGAAACACCTCAGCTAGAGGGTCGGTGTAGCGGTGACACAATTTGGTGTGAGTGCGGATGCTGCCGATAATGGCTAGAGAGTACAAGTGTGTGGGTTGTAGAGAAATGGTAGCGATACAGCACACCAGCTGTCAGAGCAGCTCACAGATCACTGCACCTGTACATCGCCCGTCTGTAAATAGCCCATCCAACTACCTCATCCCCATACTGTTATTTATTGTTTTGCTCCTTTGCACCCCAGTATCTCTACTTGCACATTTATCTTCTGCACATCTAACACTCCATTGTTTAATTGCTAAATTGTAATTATTTTGCCACTATGGCCTATTTATTGCCTTACCTCTCTTATCTTACCTCATTTGCACACACTGTATATAGACTTTTCTATTGTGTTATTGACTGTATGTTTGTTTATTCCATGTGTAACTCTGTGTTGTTGTTTGCGTCGCACTGCTTTGCTTTATCTTGGCCAGGTCGCAGTTGTAAATGAGAACTTGTTCTCAACTAGCCTACCTGGTTAAATAAAGTTGAAATAAAAATACAAATAAATCGCAGCGGATGGTGGCTGTATTACATCCAGTCTGAGGTTCTTATCAGTCTGGATGGCGATGTACAGGACGTGTCACTAATTCTTATGAAGGACTTCTTGGCAGAAACGGTTACTCGACCAGTCAGCAGCCGGTATGCCAGTTAAATAATAGCTTACATTTTCATGATCATAAAATGTTTATAGCTAACATCAGTAGTGGGTAGGTGCTCAATATATATAATAAGTAGCCTATAACGATGTTTATCACAAGCACTGTTTGGCGCGATGGTAACGCATTCACCTTTTGATTAGACGACCAGAGTTCGAATCGCAGATAGCATCATGATTCATGAAATCTCATTCTAATCAATAATGGGACGTGCTCATCATAAATATACTGTGATTTAGTTTCACACAGGCTGGCAGCTTACTGCCAGTTCACGCTATGGACACAAGCAAGAATTGTACGAGGTGTAAGGCGCGTCATCCATGTGTGTGTCGTCTCTTCCATAAAGCGCGCATACAGGCTGGCAGCTTACCGCCAGTTCACGCTATGGACACAAGCAAGAATTGTACGAGGTGCGTCAGAAAGTTTCTGCTAGAAGCAAGTGGCATTTACGTAGGGTTTGAGTTTGAATAAAAAAATTGTAAATCTAGCCTGCTGTAATTTTTTAGACATAGGCCTAATACCTGCACCTCATGTAAAACTAGTATTAATTAGCTTGTCCACTATAACAACAGGTTCAAGCATAACCAGATAAACTTGCTTTGAGGAAGCAACGCGCACTAACCCCTCTCCGTGTTGCTGGAGTAGTGACTTCAACTAGATTTGGCTGCCATCTGTTGCACAGGAATAGTAACTACACTGGGCAGCTAGTCAAAGGAGACTTTAATTAGATATGCCATTTAGCAGACGCCTTTATCCAAAGCGACCTGGTTACATGGTAGTGGAAACAGATCATAGAAACAGGATTTCAAAAATACATAGTCAATTATTGGGTTATTTAGGTGTTTTTATGAGTTCCACTGAAACAAGAAGAGGATTCTAATAAAAGGCAAGTCTTTGTCTCACGCACAGGAGCAGTAGACAAACAACTGTAGCATACCTTAAATGGGCAATCAGCAGTTGCTACATCCATTTTTTGCACTTAAAAATGTATGATATGTAACTTTTGATTCCTGAAGAATCTAACTTATAAATGCCTCATGCGCTTAGTTCAACTGTCGTACCCGAACAGAACCCCAAATATAAGCTTGTTTTAATCGAATGTTTGTAAACAAAGAATATGTAAACAAACACCATAGAGCCTCAAAACATGGTTAAAACTATAATTTTGATATAATGGATAGTCAGTCTTTGCATCTATTGCTCTTTGAATATGAGAGTGGTTACATTTCTCCAGCCCCTCAGCTTTTTACCGAAAGAGGAGCAGGGAAGACACTTTCTTATTGTTTCGACTGCCACTTTAAGAAGTTAAGCTGCAGATTAAATACAAACCAAAATATGTTACAGATACTGTAATTACAGCACATCACTCCCACTGTTAGTGAATATACAGCATGTAGGACAGCAAACAATCAATCAATCAAATGTATTTGACAAAGACCTTTTTCACATAAGAATAATAACCACAGTGGTTTAAGAGGGGGCAACAGTTCAACACCTCAGGAACAAATGTCAGTTGGATTTTCATAGCTGAGCATTCGTAGGTCAAGACAGCACATCTGGGAAAAAGGGAGAGAGAGAGTCGAAACAGCAGGTCCGAGACAAGGTAGCACGTCCGTTTTTATTATTATCCTAGAAGTACCTACGTCCTCTTCATACACCCACCAAATTACACACTTACAACCTTTAGGCTAGCTACAAAATATAGGTTAGGCCATAGCTTACCTCAACGGGTTGCAGGCATCTCTCTAATCCCTCCCTCTCCAAGTAATAGCTGTTCTACACTTCGGTCACATGCACAGTCTCCAGGGCGAGGATCAGGTGGGAAGCAGAGTCCAGGATGGTGTTAGTGCCAAAGGAGGCACAATGGCCTGGCGAATTACACCGTGCGCCTCCAGATACGATAAGAGGACTGTCACCAATTGTATGACCATCGTTATGTTTGGAGGAAAAAGGGGGAGGCTTGCAAGCCGAAAAACACCATCCCAACCGTATAGCATGGGGGTGGCAGCATCATGTTGTGGGGGTGCTTTACTGCAGGACGGACTGGTGCACTTCACAAAATAGATGGCATCATGAGGCAGGACAATTATGTGGATATATTGAAGCAACATCTCAAGACATCAGTCAGGACGTTAAGGCTTGGTCACAAATGGGTCTTCCAAATGGACAATGACCCCAAGCATACTTCCAAAGTTGTGGTAAAATGGCTTAAGCAGAACAAAGTGAAGGTATTGGAGTGGCCATCACAAAGCCCTGACCTCAATCCTATATAGCATTTGTGGGCAGAACTGAAAAAGCGTGAGCGAGCAAGGAGGCCTACAAACCTGACTCAGTTACACCAGCTCTGTCAGGAGGAATGGGCCAAAATTCACCCAACTTATTCTGGGAAGCTTGTGGAAGGCTACCCAAAACATTTGACACAAGTTAAACAATTTAAAGGCAATGCTACCAAATACTAATTGAGTGTATGCAAACTTCTGACCCACTGGGAATGTGATGAAATAAATAAAAGCAAAAATAAATAATTCTCTCTTCTATTTTTCTGACATTTCACATTCTTAAAATAAAGTGGTGATCCTAACTGACCTAAGACAGGGAATATTTATTCGGTTTAAATGTCAGGAATTGTGAAAAACTGATTTTAAATGTATTTGACTCAGGTCTATGTAAACTTCCAACTTCAACTGTAGATGCGCTGTTGGTTTGCGAACTGTTGCTGCGACATGGTCTCCAGGCTGAGGAGGTGACACGTTTCCACAAATATGGAGTGGAAGCCACCAGTAAGGAAGACCGCTGATGGCAACAACAGATTCCCTGTAAACAACTTTCGCACTCTGGTCTGGGACTCCCACTTCCTCCTATTGGCCCACAACACACTGTCTCCATGGTGATGGTATAACCATTTCTTTCAGGGATGAACTGATGACACCTGCTCGACATCCTGGCTCATGGCAAACAATGAACAACTCCTTCAGCTTGCTATCAGAAACTATGTATTTCAGATCTTGCACACGCTCTTCTATAGTAAAGATATCAGTTTGTCTCTGTGGATGGTTTGTCCTCTGACAAATCAACTGTAAATGTTGGTGTTCCTCAAGGCTCCGTTTTAGGAACACTATTGTTTTCACTATATTTTTTACCTCTTGGTGATGTCATTCAGAAACATAATGTTAGCTTTCATTGCAATGCGGAGGACACACAGCTGTACATTTCGATGAAACATTGTGAAGCCCCAAAATTGCCCTCCCTGGAAGCCTGTGTTTCAGACATAAGGAAGTGGATGGCTGCAAATGTTCTGCTTTTAAACTCGGACAAAACAGAGATGCTTGTTCTAGGWCCCAAGAAACAAAGAGATCTTCTGTTGAATCTGACAATTAATCTTGATGGTTGTACAGTCGTCTCAAATAAAACTGAGAAGGACCTCGACGTGACTCTGGACCCTGATCTCTCTTTGACGAACAATTCAGGACTGTTTCAACGACAGCTTTTTTCCATCTACGTAACATTGCAGTGATCAGAAACTTTCTGTCCAAAAATTATGCAGAAATATTTATCCATGCTTTTGTCACTTCTAGGTTAGACTACTGCTAAACACGGCTGCTAGAATCTTGACTAGAACCAACAAATTTGATCATATTACTCCAGTGCTAGCCTCTCTACACTGGCTTACTGTTAAGGCAAGGGCTGATCTCAAGGTTTTACTGCTAACATACAAAGCATTACTTAGGCTTGCTCCTACCTATCTTTCCGATTTGGTCCTGCCGTACATACCTACACGTACGCTATGTTCACAAGACACAGGCCTCCTTACTGTCCCTAGAATTTCTGAGGAAACAGCTGGAGGCAGAACTTTCTCCTACAGAGCTTTATTTTTATGGAGTGGTCTGCCTACCCATGTGAGAGACACAGACTCGGTCTCAAACTTTAAGTCTTCAGTAGGTCCTACGATTGAGTGTAGTCTGGCCCAGGAGTGTGAAGGTGAACGGAAAGGCACTGGAGCAACAAATCACCCTTGCTGTCTCTGCCTGGCCGGTTCCCCTCTCTCCACTGGGATTCTCTGCCTCTAACCTTATTACAGGGGCTGAGTCACTGGCTTACTGGTGCTCTTCCATGCCGTCCCTAGGAGGGGTGCGTCACTTGAGTGGGTTGAGTCACTGACGTGATCTTCCTGTCCGTGTTGCCCCCCCCCCCCTTGGGTTGTGCCGTGGCAGAGATCTTTGTGGGCTATACTCGGCCTTGTCTCAGGATGGTAAGTTGGTGGTTGAAGATATCCCTCTAGTGGTGTGGGGGCTGTGCTTTGGCAAAGTGGGTGGGGTTATATCCTGCCTGTTTGGCCCTGTCCGGGGGTATCGTCGGACGGGGCCACAGTGTCTCCCGACACCTCCTGTCTCAGCCTCCAGTATTTATGCTGCAGTAGGTTATGTGTCGGGGGGGCTAGGGTCAGTCTGTTATATCTGGAGTATTTCTCCTGTCTTATCCGGTGTCCTGTGTGAATTTAAATGTGCTCTCTCTAATTCTCTCTCTCGATCTTTCTTTCTTTCTCTCTCTCAGAGGACCTGAGCCCTAGGACCATACTTCATGACTACCTGGCCTGATGACTCCTTGCTGTCCCCAGTCCACCATCTGCTAATCCAGTTTCAACTGTTCTGCCTGCGGCTATGGAATCCTGACCTGTTCACCGGACATGCTACCTGTCCCAGACCTGCTGTTATCAACTCTCTAGAGACAGCAGGAGTGGTAGAGATACTCTGAATGATCGGCTATGAAAAGCCAACTGACATTTACTCCTGAGGTGCTGACCTGTTGCACCCTCGACAACCACTGTGATTATTATTATTTGACACTGCTGTTCATCTATGGACATTTGAACATCTTGGCCATGTTCTGTTATAATCTCCACCTGGCACAGCCAGAAGAGAACTGGCCACCCCTCTTAGCCTGGTTCCTCTCTAGGTTTCTTACTAGGTTCTGGCCTTTCTAGGGAGTTTTTCCTAGCCACCGTGCTTCTATACCTGCATTGCTTGCTGTTTGGGGTTTTAGGCTGGGTTTCTGTACAGCACTTTGTGACATCAGTTGATGTAAGAAGGGCTTTATTAATGACATTTGATTGTTTATTATACCTTGGCTCGCACTGTGATAAATGTGATTCTGAGCTCTCAGGTTCATACAGTGATTTATGGTCTTCACTGATCTCATTCTCTTCTCTGTCAGCTCCATCTGTGGTGTATAGGGGCAGGACTCGGTTTCATACTGATGGTCATGAGCGCAATCTAGCTGGGCCTCGAGCTCTTTAGTAATGGTCCTGGTGGACCTCTTCTCCACCACAGCACAGGAACACTCTGGCACCCAGGGGTCAGTTTGGCATGCTGTACTAACCGTTATTTCCTGTTGGTAGAAAACAATTAAGGCATCTATTAGGCTATAGTTATATTCAAGAATCACTGCATATGCTGTCCATTTCATATCCAAAATGACCTCAGGGATGATAGATTGTGTCTTAAAATAAACAATAGCCTTAGAAATTACATGGATTTGCATGTACCTCCTCTTGCACAGTCTCCTCCAGGATGAAAACCTTTTCAGGGATGAAGATGTCATCCTTAAAACAAACAAACATTTTGTTAAGAAACAAAACTAAACCCAAATATATCAGGTGGCATTAACAAGCTACCTGTCTTGCATGCTATGTCAACACACACACACACACACACACACACACACACACACACACACACACACACACACACACACACAGCAAATACAGGGACATTTATTATTCAGCAAACATTAACTATGTCAACTTCCGTCTAGCTAATTGAGGTGGAGCTTACGGAATTTTTCCCCCAAAAATCTGTCAACAAAATATAATACTGTACTTGACTATTTGAGGTGGAAGCTAGCTACAGTAACTACCTAAGAACAGGGCTACATGGAGAAGCGGTTCCAATTTTATTTTGCCAATGTTAGTTGCTAGGGGGTGTTACACAAAACAAATCAGTCGCAATTAGCTAGTTACCTTTAATTAGAGTTGCAACAAAGTTGTCTAAAATCAAATCAAATGTTATTTGTCACATGCACTGAATACAACAGGTATAGACCTTACAGTGCAGTGCTTACTTACAAGTCCTCAATCAACAATGCAACACCTAAACAAGAAATACAAGTAACAAATAATTAAAGAGCAGCATTGTCTAACGCTAGCCTAGTCTAACAACAATCATGACTCATGACCGGTTAACGTTTCCTCCGGCTCCATTGACTCGCGTTGCCTCATCCATTCAGTCCAGCTTTTGCTAAACGCCGAAGTCAGCGATGTTGATGATGGTCGATCGGTAACCCCTACACCATAAGCCTTGAAATTGGAGGGGCAGGCAGATTGCTTCAACGTAGTCCTATTGTTCCTTTCCATTCGGAAACTCCCGGATGCCACACCGAAAGTCCTTTTCATCGCAAAGTCTTCCTCCGCGAAGGGCTGGATGCAGATCCTGCTAGCTCGAGCTGACATGTTCTTCCTCTTCAGGACATGGAGCCACTTCTTCAAAAGTCGTGGGTCCATGGTCAACAGATGGTATCTTACCGAGGGATTTTTTTTGGAGCCAATTCCTACAGCCTGGCGCTATACAGTTCATGTTGAATTATTACTTGCTGCTGCCGTCTTCGTTGTCCGCACCTAAACTCGCTGTCTTCGATTCACTCTCCACACGAAAACTCAATACCACAGACAAGTTGCTGATTCCTGCCAGTGATGCACTGGTGTCAGTCGTTACTATGGCAATTTAAAATAGCGCTGACCATGGCTCAAATAAACCTTGTCGACGATCAAAAGACTCAATATAGAGATGTTTTTATGTTCAATGCACATGTTTAGTATTAGTGGATTGAATACATCTTTTCGCTTAGATTTACTTCCTGTAAATGTTTCCATTCCCCTTTAAAGGTGGACTCAGTGAGATGACGTTGCAACGAGCAGTACCAAGATATTGAGATGAGCGCCATGCAAGACTTTGCTCTCACATAGTCACACAGAGTATCTGTGCATATGCACGGGTTCAATTTGATATCTAAGGGACCGATTCAGCAGGGAAGTTTAGCCTTCTCGTTTCAACGCTCTTAGTTGTTGCGTAAGTTGACCCGGTATTGTGTTTACTTCGTGCATGCAACGTCATCTTGCTGAGTTTACCTTTAATTCTCCAAAGTGGGTCTGGAGATAAATATTTCAAGGTTATTCTGTTTTCTCTGTCTTGTCTTGTTTTCCGGGATCTGTGACTTTAATAAGAATATATGCATGTCTAAATAGGGGGTGTAGTGAAGAAGGACCCCTATTGTTTCCTCAATGCCTATAGCCCCGTCAACTGATGAAGGATGCATGACAAAGAGAGCACACCACGGACAAAGAACAAGCCCTCACAACCGATGATAGAGATGGCTTAGGTGGGTATCTTTTTATGTTGACACTGTTTTATACAAAACACCTGACAGACTGTTTCTAGCTCAACAATTAAGACCAAACCCAACGATCACAGTTCAGACCGAACCAAGCAATGGCTGTTGTTGTTATTGTTATCATTACCCTTTCATGTTGTCCCCTGGAACTGAGTGTCCTTGACGACATACCTCATTAATGGTGTATGTTGTGAGGGGTTAAGGCAAAGGGGAATTACGTTTGAAAATAAAGAAGTGTTTTCTGTTCTAAAGGGATGGTTATATCAGAGTCATTCAAAAATACAACAGTTATTTCCCAAGGTCTTTATATGAGTTAGACCATTATGAATTTATAGAACAATGACAACTACTGACCATACATGTAATGGGGAGGGAGGGGGGAATGCCCAATTCCAAATCCATAGGACCTTGGCACTGACCAACAACAATACGAAGACAATAATAACCATTTGTCTTACTAATATGGTGGAAAATAGTTGCATACTTTTGAAGCTAGACTAAAAAAAACTGAGAGGATGAAAAGAGTTGCTTAGCCGTGTGTGCAACAAGAAAAGTTGAGAGAGACTTTTCATCTCTGTGAGTAGATGCTTAAATAATGAAGTTGACACTGCTGCCCGCCCCATTAGTCTAGGCCCTTATGGACCATTACTGTCAGGGTTAGAGGACACTCAAGAGCCAGAGGACATACACACACAAACACACCCACATACACAGGCAGACACACACACACACACACACACAACACCACACACACACACACACACACCACACACACACACCAACACACACACACACCACACACACACACACACACACACACACACACACACACACACACACCACACACACACACACACAACACACACATCAACTGCAACAGATACCTGACTCCCTCTCTCTAGGTAATAGATAGAGATATGCCAGCAGTACTGGGTCGGGAGGAAGAGGAGTGTGTTGTTGTATATGTGAAAAAAACAATTTGCACTTCCTTTGTGTGTGCATAAGTTTTGTTAGTGCGTGTAAGCGCAAGGGCGTGTATGTGTGTGCTCACGTGCATGTGTGCGCATGTGTGTGTGACGGGGTGAGTGATGCAGTGTCTGGCTCCATTCTCCACCTCAGTGTCAGGAAATATAATTTGTGCCTTCAGTGCCTCACCTGATCATCATTCAGCATGCAATACTATCGCTAATAATATCTAGCGTGAGATGACCCACCAGGATTAATGACAGCATTCTCAATCGCAGCCCAACGCTCCCCGGACCACCGGGATATTACCCACCTCTGACATGGAAAAATTGTGTTAGTTCTACAAAGGAAAACGCCGGGATATTTGTCCTGCTAGACAATATAATAGCGCGCACGTCATCAGATTGCAAAGTCATTTCAAAAACCTTGAAGACAAATAGTGGAGAGGGGAGAGAGAGAGAGAGAGGTGGGTGGGAGAATAGATGGTACATATCCTAATTGGTGGTCTAGTTATCCTTCATTTCAGGTGGAGAGGCCTGCGATGACACATACACCAGGGCGGACTCTGGCCTTATTTAATGAAGCATGCCGCATTGTGCCGAGCTCGGCTCTTTCCCGGGACACATCCCTTTTCTCTCACCTTAATTAATCTTAGAGGCTGTTTTAGAATGCCTCCCTAACCCCTTCTTTCTTGGGTTTTAAAGTAAACACAATGAAATATGGACAGAGAAAATGTATTAATTATGACTCTGTGAGTATGCAGGGTGGGGGGGGGGGGCGCAGAGCTGTCGCCAGGGGTGGCCAGGGAGAGGAGGAAGAAGGAAGACAGAGAACAGAAGAGAAAGTGGGGAAGAGAGAGATTGAAATGGAAGTAAAGAGAGAGAGAGAGAGAGAGAGAGAGAGAGAGAGAGAGAGAGAGAGAGAAATGGGGAGAAAGCGTAAAGCAGAGAGTAAGAGAAACAGAGATAGATAGAGGAGTGGGGCTTGGAGGAGTGAAAAGCTAATTAAAAAGATAAGTGACCAACAGTGCTCCCCTGTCAGGAGTGGGACCCACCCAGGAGTTAACCCCTTTGTGGCGACTGGCAGGTGGTGACATCATGGCTTTGTGTGGCCGACAGGGTGATGGAGGAGCTTGCTGTTCTCAGGTGATGCTCTACAGAGCCCATGCTCACATACACACTAACAAATAAACAAGCACACGTACACATATCGCCTGTCTATTACAGCTCCACTGATAAAAGCACACAATGCATTTGCGGTTGCTATGAGGTAGAACAGACTCTCTAATAACGTGTCTGCCTATTTCATTATGATGGTCACAGGTTGACACGGAGCAACTTATGCCGTTACTGCAGTAGGAGTGGAAGGTCTAATGAAAGGCTTGTTGTCAGGAGCGCTTCCTTCACCGGTCCCCCTTCTCTCAACTGAACTGACCTGAGCTAAAACTCACCCCCCCCCCCATTGTGGTCCCCCCCCTCCCATCTCTCTCTACTAGCTCTGCCATTATAATGATAGGAAATAATTCCTATGTCTCTGCCCTGGCATTGTCCAGTGTCAGAGGTCAAGATTAACAGAGAGGAGGCCCAGGTTGACAGAGAGGAGGCCCAGGTTGACAGAGAGGAGGCCTAGGTTGAAAGAGAGTAGGCTTAGGTCGACGGGTTTTCTTGTCAACTACATCTAGCCTAACTATTTGAATCGTTTTAAACAACCAATCAGTTTTATGGTATTTTTTATAGTTGATTTTCAACGTTTTTCCGCTGCCTAACTGGAGTGAGACCAGGATCAACATAGATAAACACTGATCTACAGTACTGCAGCTCTATACAGTCCCAGTAGTGAGGCACTTAGTGTAAGGTACAGTGCTCCTTCCCTCCCTCATCATAATGAAAAACAAAGTCCCCTGTTTATCTGGCTTCAGCAGGTAGCAAAATACAGAGGTCAAGGACAGGAGACAGGTCATTCTTACCTAATGATGAGATATGACCTGTTTGCTTCTTTAGTATCTGTTTGTCATTATATAATGGTGGGATGTGTTTAAGAGGGGGTGTTTGAAATTCTATTGTGATCACTGGAGATTCATAGGGACCCGGTTCATCCACGGTCATAAGCATTCTAAGAAGAACACGGAACTCACCAGTGACCAATTAGACGTAGGCTGCAAGGAGGAGTGGGGCCAAACAAACACATCTGATTGGCTAGCAGGGACCCCTGTTGTTCCGATGGTCCTGAGTATGGACAAAATTATGAAATAAAGGGCATTATCTCTACAGATACTGCGGGGTAGCACTGAAAGCACTGAGACCACACACTCAGACAGGTCTCATTACATCTCATTACAGTCTCCACTCTCCAGGTAAGATCTCAGCCTCTACAGTACAGCATGAGATGGACTCAGGAACACTTTGCTACTCAAGTTCCATGTTTTAATTTCACATGCACAAGTACAGTGAGATGCCTTTCTTGCAAGCTCTAAACCCAACAATGCAATAGTCAATATCAATGTATTACTAAAAATAACATGAGGGTAAAATAAAACACACAAGAAATTCAAATAACATAATCACGAGAAAGAAGGTAAGTTGTATACACGATCAGTTCCAATACCATAGTTACAATGTGCAGGGATACTGGAGTGATGGAGGTAGATATGTATAGGGGTAAGGTGACTAGGCATAAGGATATACACTACACGCTCAAAAGTATGTGGACACCTGCTTGACAAACATATTTTCTTTAACATTTAACTAGGCAAGTCAGTTAAGAAAAAAATATTATTTACAATGATGGCTACTGGGGAACAGTGGGTTAACTGCCTTGTTCAGGGGTAGAACAACAGATATTATACCTTGTCAGCTCTGAGATTTGATCAAGCAACCTTTTGGTTACTGGCCCAACGCTCTAACAACTAGGCTACCTGCCGCCCCTCATCTCATCCCAAAATGATGGCCGTTAATATGGAGTTGGTCCCCCCTTTGCTGCAATAAATACATCCACTCTTCTCGGAAAGCTTTCCATTAGTTGTTGGAACATTGCTACGGGGACTTGCTTCCATTCATCCACAAGAGCCTTAGTGAGGTTGGGCACTGATGTTGGGTGATTAGGCCTGGCTTGCAGTCGGCGTTCCAATTCATCCCAAGGTGTTGAGGTCAGGGCTCTGTGTAGGTCAGTCAAGTTCTTCCACACCGATCTCGACAAACCAATTCTGTATGGACCACGCTTTGAAAAAGAAAAGGAACTGCCCCAAAGTTGGAAGCAGGGAATCGTCTAGAATGTCATTGCATGCTGTAGGGTTAAGACTTCCCTTCACTGGAGCTAAGGGGCCTAGCCCGGACCATGAAAAAGAGCTCCAGACCATTATTCCTCCTCCACCAAACTTTACAGTTGGCAGTATGCACTCGCACAGGTAGCATTCTCCTGGCACCCGCCAATTCCAGATTCGTACGTCTGACTGGCAAATGGTGAAGCATGATTCATCACTCCAGAAAACGCGTTTCCACTGTTCCAGAGTCCAATGGTGGGAAGCTTTACACCACTCCAGCCAATGCTTGGCATTGCGCATGGTGATCTTAGGCTTGTGTGCGGCTGCTCAGCCATGGAAACCCATTTCATGAAGCTCCCGACTCGATAGTTAGTGTTGCAACTGAGGACAGATGATCTTTACGCGCTTCAGCACTCGGCGGTCCCGTTCTGTGAACGTGTGTGGTCTACCACTTTGCGACTGAGCCGTAGTTGCTCCTAGACGTTTCCACTTCACAATAACAGCACTTACAGTTGTCCGGGGCAGTTGTCCGGGGCAAATTTGACGAACTGACTTGTGTGTGTGTGTGTGTGTGTGTGTGTGTGTGTGTGTGTGTGGTGTGTGTGTGTGTGTGTGTGTGTGTGTGTGTGTGTGTGTGTGTGTGTGTGTGTGTGTGTGTGTGTGTGTGTGTGTGTGGTGTGTGTGCGTGTAGAGTCCTGTGATTGTTCATGAAGACAGTGTAAAAATAAAATACAAGGGGTCATATCAGATAGTCAGTGTAACGATTTTGTTAGATATTTAGCAGTCTTAAGGCTGTTCAGGAGCCTGTTGGTGTCAGACTTGATGCACCAGTACTGCTTGCCTTGTGGAAGCAAGAAGAGAACAGTCTATGGCTTGGTGTGCTGGAGTCTTAACGATTCCCTGGGAATTCCCTGGCTCGGCCCCAGTGATGCACTAGGCCAGGGGTGTCAAACTCATTTTCACCGAGGGCCACATCAGCATAATGGCTGTCCTCAAAGGGCCAGATGTAACTTATAAATGTAATCGAATGTAATGTAAAATAAATGTAACTCCTCCTTAATGTTAAATAACTCATATTTATTATAACTTATTCAAGTGACAATTACAGTTGCATAGAAAATATATGTTTGCTTGTAGCTCTAACATAAAATCCTTTTAAATTTTGTCAGCTTATGAAAACCCACATAACTCCATTAATGAAGGATCAAACTGTCCAAGTGAATAAAGAAAAATAACATAAAACTTAGCTGCAAAGAACATGTATGACACATGTAGCATTTTACAAAAAAAGGCTGCACACAGCCGTGCACCCAACTGATGGTTTGATGACAACAATTTGTCTGCATACACACATAAACCTGCAAACATTAAATAATTACTACAGCAGCTACACATAAATAATATGTAATCAACTAAAAATACCAAAATAAAGGTTGACTCAGTTCACAACTATATTGGTCAAGTTTTTCGGTTAGTCTTTGATGAGGAGATGCTGCCTGTCCTTGAACACACCAAGTGGATTCTCTCTCTACTATCGATTGATCATGTTCTGAAAATGATAAACACAAAACAAAATGCAAGCACAATCATTAAATTGCACACAGTTTAACTGTTCTTCTTCTTGGTTGAATTACATTTTATTATATTTTATTAAGTTTCAAAAAAAATGCTTGCCTGTGTGTTTTCTGACCAGATGTCTGACACCGTTTTCCCGTTACCAGTGTGTCATGTCTGGTTTTAGGTCCTGTGCTGAGGCAATGCGTAGAACAGCATGGAGGTTGTCATCCGTGAGGCGTGATCTGTGCTTGTTTTTTGTTCAGATTCATTATGGAAAAAAACTGTTCGCACAGATAGGTGCTCCCAAACATGGACAGAACACGGGCAGCATGAAGTCGAAGCTGTGGCATCAAACCAGGAGGCAGCAGACGGTAAAAGTCCTGGATTGTAGCATCCTGAAACTTTGCTCTCAGGCCACTGTCGCTTTGAAGCTCAATTAGCTCCATCTGAAGGTGTTGGGGTGCAGTGCAGACATCGGTGGTGAAAGGATTGGCAAAGATGTCAAAGCCAGACTGTTGTGCTCTGAAGTCAGAGAAGCGCCGATCAAACTCAGTCTTTAACCAGCTCAGTTTGGTAGCCAACTGAGCACATGAAAAAGTCTCGGGAAATGAGGCTGACATGCTCTGACAAACAGGAAAGTGAACAAGATTGTCCTGTTTCACTTGCCACATCCATAAGTCCAATTTACGCTGGAAAGCCGTGATCGTGTCGGACATCTGCGTGATGACTTGTTTGCGTCCCTGCAGCTTCTGATTCAGCTGGGCGAGATGGTCGGTTATGTCACACAACACAGCAAAGTCACACATCCACTTTGGATCTGATAGTTCAGACATGAGTTTTCCTTTACTCTGCATAAAAAGAGCAATGTCTTTCCTGAGCTCGAAAAATCGCTTGAGGACTTTGCTCCTACTCAGCCACCGCACTTCTGTATGGTACAGCACATCCCCGTGTTCCGAGCCATCTCCAGCAAAAACTGCTGGAACTGACGGTGATTCAGGCCACGCGCCCGAATGAAGTTCACTGTTTTCATGACTGTGGTCACAATGTCCTCCATCCAGCACCTTCCCACACAAAGCTTCTTGATGGATAATGCAATGATACGTTATCAAAGGCGTGTGACAGTTCATTTTTTGCATTTTCCCTTTCATTAGTCCAACCAAGCCCACTTTTCCTCCACACATTGCCGGTGCACCGTCTGTAGTTAATCCTACCAAGTTTTCCCACTGCAATGCATTTTTACTTACGGACTTCTCTACCGCATCAAAAATGTTCTGTCCCGTCGTGGTCCCATGCATTGCAGCCACATCCAACAGCTCCTCAGTGATAGAGAGGTCCGACTTTACGCCTCTAATAAAAATTGATAACTGCGCTGTGTCCGTGTTATCTGTGCTTTCATCAACAGCTAATGAAAAAGCTGTGTAGCTGCGTGTCTCCTCGGCCAGCTGTGTTGTAAGATTTTCTGCTAGTTCCTTCACTCGGTCGACGATGGTGTTTCTTGATAAACTGACATTTTTAAAAGTCTGTAACTGGTCGGGACACACCTGCTCACAGACCTTCAGCATGCACTGCTCACAAAACGCTCCCTCTGAAAAAGACTTGAAAGCGTGGGCGATTTTTTCAGCCACAATGAAGCTAGCTTTCACCGCGGCCTCGTTTTTGGCTGTGGATTTCATGAACAAACTCTGCTGCGACCGCAGTTTGCCTTTTAATTCTTGGGCAATTTGTTGCTTTTCTTGAAGGCTAGCTTTAGCGTACTTAGCTCCGTGTTTGGTGTCAAAATGTCGACGCAGATTGTACTCTTTGACAACCGACACCGCCTCGTAACACAAAAGACATACCGGTCTTTCTCCTTGAAGCGCAAACAAGTATTCGCCTTCCCATCTTTCTTGAAACAGTCTTCCGTCTGCATCAACTTTTCTCTTTCTGGACATTTTGGGATCATTATTTATATCTCAATTCCACTCGTTGGCATGGACACTGCCGTGGCTAGCGTAGTCGAAAGGCATTGTGGGAATGTAGTTTTTGGTCAAAGCACGCTCTTAATTTATTTTTTGGTATTTATTTTTAGACACTCAAAACTTTTAAGCTCTCGCGGGCCACATAAAATGACCTGGCGGGCCACATCTGGCCCGCGGGCCTTGAGTTTGACACATGTGCACTAGGCTGTCAGCACCATCCCCTATAGCGCCATGCGATCGAGGACGGTTCTGTTGCCATACCAAGCTGTGATGCAGCCAGTCAAGATGCTCTCAATGGTGCATCTGTATAACTTTTTGAGGACTTGAGGGTCCATGCCAAACCTTTTCAACCCCATGAGGGGGAAGAGGCATGTTACCACCGTCGTCAACAAACTTGATGACGGTGTTGGAGTCATACGTGGCCACACAGTCGTGGGTTAACAGGGAGTAAAGGAGGAGACTGACCACTGTGGGGCCCCCGTTTTGAGCGTCAGGGTGGCGGAGGTGATGTTACCTACCCTCACCACCTGGGGTCTGCCCATCAGGAATTCCATGATCCAGTTGCAGAGGGAGGGTCCTAAGCTTGGTGACAAGCTTTGAGGGGACAATGGTGTTGAACGCTGAGCTGTAGTCAATGAACAGCATTCTCACACAGGTATTCCTCTTATCTAGGTGGGTGAGGGGAGTGTGGAGTGCAATTGAGAGTGAGTCATCTATGGATCGGTTGGGCTATATGCAAATTGGAGTGGGTCTAGGGGGTCTGGGATGATGGAGTTAATGTGTGCTGTAACCAGCACTTCATGATTACAGATGTGAGTGCTACAGGGCAGTAGTCATTGTGGCATGAAGCCTTAGAGTTTTTGGGAACAGGAATGATTGTGGTCAGTTTAAGACGTGTGGATTACAGACTGGGACAAGGAGAGGTTGAAAATGAAAGTGAGTATGCCTGCCAGCTGTTCCGCACATGGTTTGAGAACGTGCCCTGGAATACCGTCTGGCCCTGCGGCCTTGCGAGTGTTGACCTGATTAAAGACCTTACTCACGTCGGCCTCGGAAAGTGAGATCACCCAGTCTTCTGGGTCAGTGGGGGCACTCACACACGGCACGGTGTTGTTATTGTCAAAGCGTGCTGACAACACCCCTAGTGATTACCATTGCCAACACAAAAATGCCAGGAAGAGATCCTGGTTTTCTGACTTAGTTTCCATCAACTTGAAGATGCAATGTTTTCACTATCTTCCACAAATGTTCTCAGTGGCGGTAATGGGACAAGATATTGTGCTGCGTATTCACTGAGTCCTTATTCAGGTTATAGAACAGCTAAACCAGTTATCTGGAGCACTTAACTGCTTTGGAATAACCTGTCCTGGTCCTTCTACACTACAGATTAAGACACGTGAGAAGCACGCTTTATTAACAATGCTTCTCATCCAAAATTGGTATTTTATTAAAAACCAATGCCTAATTAAATTCCTAGATGAGGGGGCAGTGAACAATGTCAGATAGTGGCCACTTTAATTTGGGTTTTAAAGTAATTAGAGAGGTCTGATATGAGTGAGCACCGTGCTGAGGACCCCTCTAACGAGTTAACAAGAAAAATTGCCAGTCTCCTTCTCTGGCAGCAGCTAATTGCCTTGATATGATGGGACATTGCCAATGATGTCAGTCCAACGTTATTTTCTTAATTTGCTGTTTCGTTTTCATTTCTTTTTAATTACATAGGATTTATGTAGCTTTTGTCACAGACGAAAGTATAAAGAAAAAAAGTAGGCCTTGGAAATATCCACGGATACTTTAATGTTGTGAATAGCATATTCATATACGTTTGTTGTTGTGTCTGCTCGTCAAGATGACCCATGCACTATGTTCAGGTATTATACTCTATTCATTAATGATAGTGAAAGGATTGGATGAAACAAGCAGTTACTATGAGTTTTAAGCCATGAATCGAACTATTACATTTTATTTTGCTATTACTATTACATTTTCTAACTGTGTTACAGCATCACCCATCACAACACACACACACACACCACACACACACACAACACACACACACACACACACACACACACACACACACCACAACCACACACACACACACACACACACACACACCACACCACACCACACACACACAACACACACACACACACACACAACCACACACACACACACTTGTTGTTATTATGATAAAGAGTTTGATTGTGCAATATCTTGATATGTTCAATTAATGGCTCTTCAATGGAGGTCCTACTCCTAGAGTAGTAGTGCTGGGTTTTAACTATACACACTAGCCCTACTTTATCATGCCTTTACATTGTGAAATATATACAAATGACAAGGACAAGGAATTTTCAGGAAACCAAAAAGAGCTGATACAGAACGTTTGTATTCATATGTTTCACTTAACCTTTACATTCAACGGTTGAATAAAAAAATACCTCATCCTGCATCTACAAACAACCTATAAGTAGTGGATTAAGTTGGGGAATAGATAGACTTTTGTCATTATTTACATGGCCTGTTGAAGCATCGATCCAGTGGGCTGCTTGCTCATACACTCTAAAATGAATAGCGTTCGGCCCGGCCTACAGGGTCCTCATTTAATTTCCTCTGTGTCTGTTGACAGACCTACAGACTTGGCTTGTTTGGCTTCTCCCAACTTCTAAAATGAAAGGTCAACCAGCTTCCTCAGCCAGCCCCAAGCAGGACCTAGGTAAAAGGCCCTTCTACAAGCTACATCTCAAGAGCTCTCAGGAAACAAACAAAACCCTCGCTGCCACAGCAACCAGGTTTACAGACACGGCACAGAATGTGGCCCTTAAGCCAGAGAGGTTAACAAAGAGGAACGAACTGGAGAAGCACTTTGTCTGAATATCATTAACCAAACCTCAAAATATATGAATAAAAACACCAATAACATCTTTGAATATAAATGTTTTTGGACATGAATGCACTATGTCTAACACATTTTGATAAAGCAGCTTATAAGATCAATATCACTACATATTGAATATAACTATGTAATTATCGCACATAACATTTATTTTACATATCACACATTACTTGCGAATGTGTATGCACCCAAGTATTTGGATCTCCATTGTTGCTGTGGTTGTGCGTGTGAGTGCTCATTATGGGGTGTCTGGTTCAGGCCATCAGTAAGCTCTCGCACCACTGTCTCTGTGGAAATCACTGAGCCAATCTCACTGCTTAGCAACAAGCCCTGGGGCCTGTTTTGCACAGCTTAATTCAGATGAGACGACGGTGCACGTGACTGGCTGATGGGCCCACTCCTCCCCTCCTTCAATCTCTGTCTCACTCCCCCACTTTCTATATCTCAATTTCACTCACCCTCACTATTTTACTCACTAAATCGTCTTCACTCTCTCTTTCTTCCTACATCTCATTCTCTCTCTATCCCTCTATCTCCTCTTCCCATCCTTCCCTCTCTTCCTCTATCTACTTCTGGTGAGTGGATCACACTGAGGGGACGAGGGAGGAATCAACAATGGGTGATGTAACTGTGAGAGCAGCAGCTGCTGTGTTGTTCTGTGCTGCCTGGCAGTAATGAGGACTGGCCTGGACCAGATAGCAACACTGGACTGAGAGGATTCAGGGAAAACACTAGGTTAGACTAAGCACTAGTGAAAGACAACAGACACTCTACTCTGCTACAGATAGACCTCGCCACCACAGATAATACACTCACTGAGATAAAGTAAGCTTAGCTAATGTTCACCTTCTGTCTGCCTGGAATGAGCAGTGGGGGGACCGCAGGCTTAAGTTTTATTAAGAACAATATAATAAATAAGAATGGTATTATTTGATTAATCATCTACCTGTAAATGCAATATAGAGTTTTACAAAAGGGGATTCCAGCTAGTATGTCATCCCACTACTTTCTCCATATTTTTCCACTAGTCCCACAGTGTAAAGTATGTCTGTTCACTAATCATATAACAATGTGTCGTTGCTGTACAAGTACCATTTCATATACAGATGTAGGATCTTAAGCCTTTTCAAACTCAAGTACACTACAGGTTTGCATTTCCTGCTGTGCAGGAACTAAATGACTTTCGCCCCGTAGCACTCACTTCTGTCATCATGAAGCAAGTTCATACCACCTCCAACTTACTTGACATCCTAGACCCACTTCAATTTGAATACCGCCCCAATAGATCCACAGATGATGCATTCGCCATCACACTGCACACTGCCCTATCCCACCTGGACAAGAGGAATTCCTACTGTATGTAAGAATGCAGTTCATTGACTATAGCTCAGCCATCAGCACCATAGTACCCTCCAAGCTCATTATTAAGCTTGGGGCCCTGGGTTTGAATCCCACCCTGTGCAACTGGGTCCTGGACTTCCTGACGGTCCACCCCCAAGTGGTGAAGGTAGGAAACAACTACGCTGATTCTCAACACAGGGGCCCCACAAGAGTGCGTGCTCAGCCCACTCCTGTACTCTCTGTTTACCCATGACTGTGTGGCCACACACGCCTTCATCTCAATCATCAAGTCTGCAGATGAACAACAGTAGTAGGCCTGATTACCAACAATGACGAGACAGCATACAGGGAGAAGGTGGCCGCCCTGGCAGACTGCTGCCAGGAAAATAACCTCTCCCTCAATGTCAACAAAACAAAGGAGCTGATCGTGGACTTCAGGAGACAACAGAGGGAGCACTTCCCTATCCACAGTTCAAGTTCCTACATATCACTGACAATCTGAAATTGTCCAACCACACATACAGTGTGGTGAAGAAGGAGCTACAGCGCCTCTAAGACCCTCACAAACTTTTACAGATGCACAATTGAGAGCATCCTGTCGGGCTGTAACACCGCCTGGTAGGCAACTGCACTTCCCACAACTACATGGCTCTCCAGAGGGTGGTGCGGTCTGCCCAACGCATCACCGGGGGCACACTGCCTGCCCTCCAGGACACCTACAACACCAGATGTCACAGGAAAGCCAGAAAGATCATCAAGGACATCCAGGACCCACCCGAGCCACGGCCTGTTCACCCCGCTATCATCCAGAAGGCGAGGTCAGTACAGGTGCATCAAAGCTGGGGCCGACAGATTGAAAAACTTCTATCTCAAGGCCATCATAGTGTTAAATATCTTTCACTAGCCAGCCTCCACTCAGTACCCTGCCCTGAACTTAAGTCACTGTCACTAGCCAGCTACCACCCGGTTACTCAACCCTGCACTTTAGAGGCTGCTGCCCTATTTACAGTACATAGACATGGAGTCACTGGTCACTTTAATAATGGAACACTAGTCACTTTAATAATGTTTACATACTGTTTTACTAATTTCATATGTGTATACTGTATTTTATTCTACTTAAGTGATAATGCCAGAGAAGCCGGTGTTTGTTGGATATATTGGCACCTGTGCGGGTTACCAACATATTCAAATAATGATCTACATATTTTTATTAAAAACGTTATTTTGATTAATTTATTCGTACTATTTTATCCTTCCACAAGATATAGTTCCGACACAAATGTAGGGTTGCTAGAGACGCGACCCAGTCATTTGTACTTTTTGTTCTGTATCTTTAGACGCGACCCAGTCGTTCATTCTAAATGTTCTATTGCCATATCAACGTTCTTATCCCTTGCTTGCTAGCTAGGCAACTACGGCTAATTTACAGTTATGTCAAAAAGTGGAGCCAGAATAACAGCAAATTATTTTTACCAGCAAATCTTTACCAGCATGTCACATGTACAACCAGTAAAAGAAATTCTAGACCACCATTACTCCAAACACAGAGGTGCATACAAAGCTCTCCCCCGCCCTCCATGATTCCTGCCTACAAGCAGAAACTAAAGCAGGAAGTACTAGTGACTCGCTCAATACGGAAGTGGTCAGACGACGCGGATGCTACACTACAGGACTGTTTTGCTAGCACAGACTGGAATATGTTCTGGGATTCATCCAATTGCATTGAGGAATATAGCACCTCAGTCATCGGCTTCATCAATAAGTGCATCGATGACGTCGTGCCCACAGTGACTGTACGTACATATCCCAACCAGAAGCCATGGATTACAGGCAACATCCACATCGAGCTAAAGGCTAGAACTGCCGCTTTCAAGGAGCAGGAGACTAATTCGGACGCATATAAGAAATCCCGCAATGCCCTCAGAGAAACCATCAGACAAGTAAAGCACCAATACAGGATTGAGATTGAATCCTAAAACTCAGACTCTGATGCTCGGCGGATGTGGCAGGGCTTGAAAAATATTACCGACTACAAAGGGCCATCCAGACGCGAGTTGCCCAGTGACGCGAGCCTACCAGACGAGCTAAATGCCTTTTATGCTCGCTTCGAGGCAAGCAACACTGAAGCATGCACGAGAGCACCAGCTGCTCTGGATGACTGTGTGATAACGCTCTCAGTAGCCGATATGAACAAAACCTTTAAACAAGTCAACATTCACAAAGCCGCTGGGCCAGAGTCAGATTTCCAGGATGTTTACTCAAAACATGCGCTGACCAACTGTCAAGTGTCTTCACTGACATTCTCAACCTCTCCCTGACCGAGTCTGTAATACCTACATGTTTCAAGCAGACCTCCATAGTTCCTGTGCCCAAGGAAGCAAAGGTAACCTTCCTAAATGATCACATCAACAGCATCCTCCCGGACACCCTAGACACACTCCAATTTGCATACCGCCCCAACAGATCCAAGGATGACGCAATCTCAATCGCACTCCACACTGCCCTTTTTCACCTGGACAAAAGGAACACCTATGTGAGAATGAGAATAGCTGCATTTGCATTTGTTTAAGCTGTTTTCTAGTTAAGATTTATTTGGATACATCCATAACAATGAACTTATGATGCATGACTTTGTGTGGCAGAAAAAAATTGCTCTCTTGTCAGGACACTGTTCAGACAAAAGACATTGACATTCATGACATTCCATGACATTCATTTGAACTGATTTTAATAAATGAAATCATTCATTCTCGTTGTTATCCACCACAGCTGACACAGCTATAGAGCTCTACTTATTGTATGTCACATTGATCTGTACATTCCTCTGGATTTTACATTGGTTGAAATATCTGTCGGAGTCTCTGCGCTACTACTTCTGCTGCCTTCTTCCTTTTGGGTGTTGATGGTAATGCAGTGTTCTCTTTGTTTTCGGCCAGGATGTTGCTCCAGCGTTTTCTGTCTGTCAGTGACAGATGCCAGTAGCTATGGAGCGAACCTTCACACCGATGCCCACTCACTGACATAATCTCCCTCGCTTCTAGAAGGATGTTAAACTCTTCCTTAGTGACAGTTTTGAAGTAACAACTTTTTTCTTCTCTGCTAACCAGCCCTCGAAGCAACGCACGGCCCAGTTTGTATTCTTATCTGTGTTTTTTTCATCTCTTGTCCCATTCATCCATAGTCATCCCCCGAAAGATCAAAAGAAATGTTCCACTCATCCATTTCAGTTTTCGCAACAAAGTATTGATTTAGCCAGTCAACTGAAAAAAATGTTTTATGTTGCTATGACAACTAGCTCAGTTTGCTGTCAGTGTCGTTCGGACACATTCACTTTATATGGGACGGTGGAGATCGCAATTCATATTGAAACAATATTGAAAAGGTCAGAGAGACAGACAGCAAGGTTTATACAAATATCTGCTGTTGAAAACCAAATGCTAGTCTAAAAGAAATAGGAGATAATGTCCAGATACTTTTTATAGTGGAGGTCAAGGTTATACATTTCCTGGCAGGGTTGATGAGACAGTGGATTGCGCAGTGATATGGAACAGAGTAAATAGGCATTTCAACGTCATAGATTTAGCCGGTGGTAACTTGTGAAATAGACACTGACTATAATGTGGTTTTAACCAATCAGCATTCAGGATTAGACCCACCCGTTGTATAATGTATTTTAGTCAATGTCACTCTGACATTGCTCGTCCTAATTTTTATATATTTCTTAATACCATCCTTTTACTTTTAGATTGGTTTGTATTGTTGTGAATTGTTAGATGCTACTGCGCTGTTGTAGCTAGGAACACTAGCATTTCACTACACCTGCAATAACATCTGCTAAATACGTGTATGTGACCAATACAATTTGATTTGATGATAATTCTCAGCATCAAAAGAGTGATCAAATGAAGATCCTACATCTGTAGTGTGTCACACTGAGAGGGAAAGTGGAATGAGATCCTGACATGGACTTACACAGCAGACACACCGTTTAACATCTTCACCGATGGCGGGTCAATTACACGGGTGTAATTGCAATAATTCCAATACTGCCGCAGTCAAGCTTGACAGTTTCCAGACCAGCTCCTATAATTGCAGGTTGACATATGCAACTGGAAATCAAAGGGAGCTCACAGTATAGAGTGGAGCACTAGGCTATGACTTCCGCTGTGGAACAGTGGATAGCTCGTGCAACAAAAGCTGGAGTTATTAGCAGGAGTTGTTAATGGTAAATTGGTGTGAATGCCAAATCGTCAGGGTTAGGATTGAATAAGATGAGAGGGGAGAGAAGGGAGGAGTGGGTTTTGGCAGTGTAGAGACAATGGTAGACCCTACTCTCTTAGAAAAAAGGGTTCCAAAAGTGTTCGTTGGCTGTCCATAGGAGAACCCTTTTTTTGTTCCAGGTAAAAACCCTTTTAGTTTCCATGTAGAACCAAAAGGGTTCTACCAGGAACCAGAACGGGTTATTCAAAGGGTTCTCCTATAGGAACAGGCAAAGAACCCCTTTAGGTTTTAATTAGCACCTTTTTTTGTACATTCCAAAGGTATTGGTTTCTGGAAATTGGACATTGGACATTGTCTCAACACATTGTTTGTGTGACTGTGTTTGAGAGTGTTCAGATCTTCCATTACTTTCAAAGCTCCTAACTGCATAATTAGTCTGGAATGTTTTCTTATGTGATTTGTGCTTAAAGAGGTTTAGGCCCAGATTAATGTTAAAGGAAAACTCCACCAAATGCAATCGTTTGGTATTTGTTTCATTAGTCCATTGTTGATATTGTCCCAAATCTTTAAAAACACATCATACCGGCTGTATTTCTTTATTTTGACAGTTATAAAGCTTGAAAACTTAATTGCTGAAATGTGAAACATTTTGGGACTATATCAGCAATGAACTAATGAAAAAAAACAATGTCACGTTTGTTGATGGAATGATCGGACCAAGGTGCAGCGTGGTAGGCGTACATCATACATGTATTAACCTCTTATGGCTGAGAGCGGCTGTGACGGTTGTCCTCGGAAGGATGAGACCAAGGCGCAGCGTTCCTTGAGTTCCACATAGTTTATTAACGAAGTGAAACTTAGAAAAAACAAAACAATAAAGAATACAACGACCGAACAGCTTCATCGTGCAAACTAACTGCACACAAACAAAGAACAAGATCCCACACAGAAGGAGGGAAAGGGCTGCCTAAGTATGATCCCCAATCAGAGACAACGATAGACAGCTGCCTCTGATTGGGAACCTCACTCGGCCAGAAACAAAGAAATATAAAACATAGAAATAAAGAACATAGAATGCCCACCCAAATCACACCCTGACCAAACCAAAATAGAGACATATTAGGCTCACTAAGGTCAGGGCGTGACAGTACCCACCCCCAAAGGTGCGGACTCCGGCCGCAAAACCTGAACCTATAGGGGATGGCTTGGGTGGGCATCTATCCGCGGTGGCGGCTCTGGTGCGGGACGTAGACACCGCTCCACCTCTGGCTCACCCCACTTTGGTGGCGCCTCTGGTGCGAGGACCCTCGTCGGCGACCACGGACTGGGGACCCTCTCCGCGGGCCCCTGACTGCGGACCCTCGCCGCGGGCCCCGGACTGGGGACCCTCGCCGCGGGCCCCGGACTGGGGACCCTCGCCGCGGGCCCCGGACTGGGGACCCTCGCTGGGGGCTCCGGACTGGAGGCCGTCGCTGGAGGCTCCGGACTCGAGGCCGTCGCTGGAGATTCCGGACTGGAGGCCGTCGCTGGAGACTCCGGACTGGAGGCCGTCGTTGGAGGCTTCGTGCCATGACTCATCGCTGGAGGCTTCGTGCCATGGATCATCACTGGAAGCTTCGTGCCATGGATCATCACTGGAGGCTTTGTGCCATGGATCATCACTGGAGGCTTCGGGCCATGGATCATCACTGGAGGCTTCGTGCCATGGATCATCACTGGAGACTTCGTGCTTGGAGCAGGCACAGGACTTACCAGGCTGGAGACACGCACTGGAGAGCAGGTGCATGGAGCTGGCACTGGATATACTGAACCGTGGAGGCGCACTGGAGGTCTGGAGCGAAGAGCTGGCACAACGCGTCCTGGAAAAAGGACCACCTTCGCACGGCAAGTGCGGGGAGCTGGCACAGGACGCACTGGATGCGCACTGGAGACACAGTGCGTATCACCGCAAGACATGGTGCCTGCCCGGTCACACGCTTCCCACGGTGAGTACGGGGAGTTGGCTATGGTTTAAACCCTGGCTCCGCCAACCACCCCGTGTACACCCCCCATTTTCTTTTGGAGGGGGGGGGGGCTGCCTCTCGGGCTTCCATCATGGTTGTGAACCCCGGAGTCGTCATTGATCCTCCTTCGCTGCCTCCGGCTGCTTCCATGGCAGGCTCTTGTCTCCTGTCATGATCAACTCCCACGTCCAGGAAGTCCTCCACTCCCTTCTCTCCCGTGCCCAGGATCCCTGCTCCTCCTGGCCCCGCTGCTTGGCCCGTTTGTGGTGGGATCTTCTGTCACGTTCGTTGATGTAATGAGCGGACCAAGGTGTACATCATAAATGTATTAAATGAACACCAAAAAAACAAGAAAGATAAACGACACGTAAAGCTTTGTTGCGCTAACACAGCAACTATACAAAACGAAGATCCCACAAACTAAGGTGGAAAAAAGGCTGCCTAAGTATGATCCCCAATCAGAAACAACGATAGACAGCTGCCTCTGGGAACCATACCCGGCCAACAAAGAAATAGAAAACATAGATTTCCCACCCTTGTCACACCCTGACCTAACCAAATAGAGAATAAAAAGGATCTCTAAGGTCAGGGCGTGACATACAAAACATAATTTGGGGTGGAGTTTTCCTTTAAGCACTTTATGTCAAATGCATTCCTCAAAAAAAGAATAAAAATGGCTAAATAAATACATCTTGATTAATTAATTGAGCTGCTCCACTGTGCCTGTCCAAATGTCAGTTGGAGGCTTCATCAAAAAGACCACACTCAGGGCTAATCCTCGTCTTTCATGTGGTCACAGAGAAACCGGAGACAGTGGGTGAGGTTTAGCCCTGTGAGCTAAATCCCAGTGAGGCTCCCGTATTCCCTCACTTGTCTATAGATGCTCCAAACCACAGCTCTCTCATGGTGGGATTCCAGAGGCTAGCTAGTGAACACTGTAAGGAATATCTGAGTCTTGATTCCAGGAGCTAGCGCACCATTAGGATTTACGGCAGTGGAACATAAAGCACTCAGGGACAATCCCCATCTATACATAGTTGGTAACACTTAATTTTAGCAGTGCTTATTACAGGGAAAAGAGAAAGGGGTAGAGTGTAATTACATGTGCAATTACACTGTTACAAATGTTGTCGTTAATTGTAATAACTCAACGTTACACTGTACTAGCAACATGTAACTGGGTGTAATTGCAGTCTGTAATTACAGAAGTTTAACAATGAATGCTTGTTACCATGCTTGTTATCGCAAATGTGCAAGTTTCCACTAAATTCACATATTTAGTGTTTTGTTTTTTCTCAGCTGCATCCGATACAATAACAACTGTTACAAGGGTGTCATCTCTCGTGGACAGATGTGCCGGGTGTCCGAGATTACAAAGGTCGGAGGCTCAATAGGCTCTAATTACCTACCCGTGAATGCTCTGTTCAAAATCTCCACTCGATGTTGTTGCGAGCACTTGCCCTCTAAAACTCTACCATCTGTGTTTATTTGGTTGCGTTTAACAGAACCAGATCAGATGTAGTTCAACCGCAGAAGGGTGTCATACCAGATTATAATTAAAAAATGTACTTATCATTAATGTGTGCATTATGACAACTTGAACCTCCTTGCCATCCAAGTGGGAGGATAAGCACAGTAGTACACTACAGAGTACACGTAATATCTACAGTACCTAAGTACAATGTAATTACTAGGTGTTACACAGGATTTAGCTAGTTAAAATGAAGTGTATCTTGAGGGGCACTTACTTGTAATTATTGTGTACTACGGAGCATGTTACATGCATATATAGTTACCTATTAGCAATTATAATATGCTTACAGTGCCATGAAAAAGTATTTGCCCCCTTTCAGATTTTCTCTGTTTTTGCATATTTTTGCATATTTTTTACACTGATTGTTATCAGATCTTCAACCACAACCTAATATTAGATAAAGGGGACCTGAGTGAACAAATAACACGTGATACTTATTTCATTTATTTAATGAACAAAGTTATGCAGAACCCAATACACCTGTTTGAAAAAGTAAGTGTCCCTTACACTCGTAACTGGTTGTGCCACCTGTAGCTTTTACATTTTTAGCGACTTTGAGAGACTTTTGATTGGTTCTCATATGTACTCTATTTGCATGCGCAACACCCCCCGTGCTTCCTCATCAAAGCCGCACTAGAGAGGTAAACAAGTCAAATTAAAGTTAGGGCTAATTACAACTGTGGGGGGAAAAACTCAGTGATGGAGCTTTCTGAAAAGAAGATAGAAAGACAACACTGCCACATAGTAATGACCAGTTCAGGGATTTCATTGAAATAGGAGAATTTTGAAGCATTTCAAGCCTTTGTGTGAGGGGAGGATGTATTAGCGGTCTTGCCAAGGGACTTTGGGGAAAAGCTTCATTTACCAGCTAGCTAGCTAGTTCTAGTCTTCAAGAAGCAAGGAAAACATCCTCCAATTCTGACAGTTGTGTCTCTGCTAAAGGCTGTGGTGAACAGAAGAACACAGCCACGAGGCAACAGCCATGGGTCTCAGAGCGGTGGTTGTGGAGGAAGACAATAACGCTACAGGGGAGGGTGCATGCGACCTTGTCTTAAGAAAACTGGAGAGCTGGTTTGCATGACAGGCCTATAAGACATTGAATAGCCTAAATAAAGTGATAGAACTGCATCATAAATGAGTGGGTGACAGGCAGCATAAGAGCTGAAAGAGGCACTACAGAAAGTATTTTTACTGGATTACACTATGGGAACCCCACAGATAACATTTTCTTATGCAACAACTGCTAGCATAGTAATCAAATGGGCATTCATATATTTATATTGTTTCCAGTTATACATGTATTCTGAATGAGGATGGGAATTAAGAATCTGTAGCCTACTGTTTATCACAGTCAGCACTCTAACAGCAGTATCTTTCTGTAGGGGTCAGGGCTCAAAATGAAAACTTGCCTTTCGGGAAGAGTTTCAGCAAGCTTGGAGAACTGCGGTCTTTGGTGAAAGAAAATGAGATTACTATATATGAGCACCTAATGTTTAAAAGTGGTCTCAGGCAACATTATTTGAGTGACAGAGGGAGTTAAACACGAGGAGCCATGTTGAGAAGGCTTCACTATGGATTATAGGCCATGTCGACTGATTACTTTACTAGGGGCCATGGCCACTCATAGATAGTGTCTTCAAAGTGAAACAAAACACACAACAAAAAGCTCTAGGCCTTTTAATGAGGTGTTAATTTTGCGTCATTTCCAAATGCCAACAAATAATACTGTTGGTAAAGGATGTCTTCTTAGTGACATAGAGAGAGAGGGGGAGAGTCTAATGACTGTATAGTCTGGTTTAGGAAGGGAATGTCTGTGGAATGGTTTATGGAAACAAGGTGTTTCTCATTTATTGAAAGACGTGGTGGCAGAGGTGGTTTAACTTAACATCAGAAGCCCATGTATGTGTCTGTGGCGATGCCTGCCAACTTACCCTACAGCACAGGCATTAAGGCACTGTCTCTACATTTTAATAACACCCCTCCCTCTTCCCCCCCCTCTCTCTCTTCTCTCCACTTCTCCTGCTGTAGGATGTAGAGAAGATGAAGTATGTAGTACCTCAAGAGGGTATTGTTGATGACAACAGACAACTCAAAGGCTCAGAGACACAAGCCAGCCGTCCGTCACTGACATACAATGTGTGCCGCAAATGCACTGGCTGGGTAGGCTACCTAGACCTTTTCATTCTAAATTATTGACTAAAATGAACCTATCAACATAGTGATGACATACAGCGGATGCTGTGCAAATATTTGTTTAATTACAGGTGCATACTAGATGATGCACCACGCATAAAGCAAGCTCAGCCCTATTTGTTCTATTGTCCAATTGCAGTTGTTTTCTGTGTACACCCAAATGGACAAGTAAACAGTTGCTGTAGTTCGACAGGTCATTCATCCTCTTTAGGGTCTCAAGTTGGAAAAACTCATACAATCTCATGGATTACTATTCATAAGAGTTCAGCTTTCCAGAATCAGAACCAGAATCATGCTACTATGAGGCTGAACAAGAATTGACATGCTAACCTCCCCTGTTATTGTTACGGTTGAAAGGTTAGCATATCTTGGTGGTATGATCATTGACCCTTAGTAACTTTCCCACTCATTATTATTCTATGTTATTACGAATACCGCTAGCAACAACAGAATAAATTAGGAATGAGAATGGCATACCTACAGTAGAAAAGAGGAGAATATCTTCTTTCTAATGATGTCAAGCTTATTTCTCAACTCCTATTATTGAGCAAATTACACTAATTGAAGCCAATTACACTCATTGGAGTATCTAAAATGGTCTTTAAAAAAGCACCTGTGAATACGCTACCATTGCGGCAAGTGCTGCTGGCTGCCGGGAAGCTTTCTTGACTTGGACATTCGTTTTTTCTAAGACATGGCTAACCTTCCTTAGCAAAAATGTCTTAGTCTATTAGCTAGAAAGGTAACTCCTATGTTAGATTACACTTCCTCTAACAATGATAATGTGGGGAGGTCAGAAGAATGAAAAACTATCAACGAAATCTATTAATTTTAAATTTGTTGTTTACTTCTTCTTGCCATTGTCATTCACCTGATGATTAGACAAGATGTATTTCAAAAACAAATTGCTAACGAATGATGGGGTCCCTGGGTTGCTGGTTTACCTGGCAGGGAGTTCCTGGGCAAGAAAAGGTTGAAGATCCCTGGCATGGCAGGGGGTCCCTGGGCAAGAAAAGGTTAAAGATCCCTGGCATGGCAGGGGGTCCCTGGGCAAGAAAAGGTTGAAGACCCCTAGCATAGAGGATGTTGTACATACTGTGATGATTACAACTTATCCAAACCAAAAACTGTGGATAGATGGCAGCATTCGCGCAAATCTGAAAGGGCGAACCATCGCATTTAACCACAGCGGGGTGACTGGAAACATGGACGTGAACAAAAAGAACAGCTATGACCTCCGTAAGGCAAAGAGGCAAAACAACAGTTCATGGACCAAGTGGAGACGCAATTCAATGGCTCAGAAATTAGATGCATGTGGCAGGGAATCCAGACAATCACAGATTATAAAGGGAAAGCCAGCCAAGTTGTGGACACTAACGCCTCGCTCCCGGACAAGCTAAACACCTTCTTCGCCCGCTTCGAGGAAAAAAACACAGAGCCGCTGACGTGCGCCTCTGTCACTCCCTCCGACCCCTCTGATGTGAAAAACTACAGACCGGTATCCCTTTGTTTTCTTTGCAAAACAATTGAGTATGTGCTGTCTCTGACCAACTTTCTCGCTATCTCCCTCAGAATGATCTTCTTGACCATAACCAGTTAGTTTTCAAGACAGGTCACTCAACTGAGACTGCTCTCCTCTGTCATGGATGCTCATCACACTGCCAAAGCTGACTATCTCCCCTCTGTTCTAATCCTCCTAGGTCTAGCCACTGCATTCGACACTGTGGACCATCATATCTTCCTCTACTCCCTCTCAGGGCGGGCATCTCAAGATATGCACATTCTTGGATTGCATCCTACTTGGCAGGCCGCTACAACCAGGATCTGTGTCTAAAACATATACTCTCACTACTGGTGTCCCCCAGGGCTCGGTTCCTCTTCTCTCTATACACTAAGTCACTCGGCTCGTTCATATCCTCATATGGTCTTTCCAATCATTGCTATGCAGATGAAACTCAACTCCTTTTCTCCTCCACACCTTCTGACACCCAGGTGGCAACACACATGTCTGCGTGGCTGGCAGATATCTCAGCTTGGATGTCAGCCCACCACGTCAAGCTCAACCTCGACAAGACAGAGCTGCACTTTCTCCCGAGGAAGGCCTGGCCGCTCCAAGAACTCTCCATCATGGTTACCAACTCCCCTCTCAGAATGCAAACAACCTTGGGGTGACCCTGGACAACACCCTGTTGTTTTCTGCAAACATCAAAGCAGTGACTCGCTCCTGCAGGTTCATGTTCTACAACACCCGTAGAGTATGAACCTACCTCACACAGGAAGAGGGTCAGGTCCTAATCCAGGCACTTGTCATCTCCCAACTGCACTACTGAAACTTTCTGTTGGCTGGGCTCCCTGCTTGTGCCAACAAACCGCTGTAACTTATCCAGAATGCCGCAGCATGCCTGGTGTTCAACCTTCCCAAGTACTCCCATGTCACCCCGCTCCACAGGACACTCCACTGGCTTCCATTCGAGGCTCGCATCCACTACAAGACCATGGTATTTGCCTACGGAACTGCCCCTCTCTACCTTCTCTGTTCTGACACCTCTGGTCTCTTGGCCCTCCCACCCCTATGGCAGGGAAGCTCCAATTCAGCCCAGTCAAAGTTCTTTTTCCAATGGTGGTACCAGCTTCCCCCTGAAGCTAGGACACCAGAGTCCCTGCACATCGACCCCCCCCCCCCGCACCGACAGCGTGGTGAAAAAGGCTCAGCAGTGCCTCATTAAGCTCAGGAGGCTGAACAGATGTGGCTTGGTCCCTAAGACCCTCAAAAACATATAAAGATGCACCATCGAGAGCATTATGTCGGGCTGTATCACTGCTTGCTATGGCAATTGCACCGTCTGCAACTGCAGAGCTCTCCAGAGGGTGGTGCAGTCAACCCAATGAATCATCGGGGCACACTGTCTGCCCTCCAGGACATCTACAGCAGCCAGTGGAACGGGAAGGCAAAGAAGCTCATCTCGGACCTCAATTGTTTTAAGATGGTCATACTTTTTTTTAAAAGCATTGAAAAACACATTCATAAATCGCAAATCAAAGACTTGAAGAAAGTAAAGTATAACAAACACAGTTTTGAAGTCTGTCCTTTATCTAATAGGATAGACAGTATGGAGTCGGTCCCCCATTTGCTGCTATAACAGCCTCCACTCTTCTGGGAAAGCTTTCCAATAGATGTTGGAACTTGCGTCCATTCAGCCACAGTCAGTCTGCGTTACAAGTAATCCCAAAGGTGTTTGATGGGGTTGAGGTCAGGGCTCTGTGCAGAACCAAGATTTATCCGTCGGACTGTCAGATGGTGAAGCATGATTCTTCACTCCAGAGAATGCATTTCCACTGCTCCAGAGTCCAATGGCGTGAGCTTTACACCACTCCAGCCGATGCTTGGCATTGCGCACATTGATCTTAGGCTTGTGTGCGGCTGCTCGGCCAAGGAAACCCATTTCATGAAGATCTCAACGAACAGTTCTTGTGCTGACGATGCTTCCAAAGGCAGTTTGAAACATGGTAGTGAGTGTTGCAACCGAGGACAGGTGATTTTTACGTGCTTTAAGCTTCAGCACTTGGCGCTCCCGTTCTGTGAACTTGTATGGCCTATTACTTCGCGACTGAGCTGTTGTTGCTCCTTGACGATTCCACTTCACAATAACAGCACTTTCAGATGACCGGGGCAGCTCCAGCAGGGTAGAAATGTGACTAACTGACTTGTTGGAAAGGTGGCATCCTATAACGGTGCCATGTTGAAAGTCACTGAACTCTTCAGTATGGGCCATTCCACTGCCACTGTTTGTCTA
The DNA here is from genome assembly GCF_002910315.2 of Salvelinus sp. IW2-2015. Classification (NCBI taxonomy): domain Eukaryota; kingdom Metazoa; phylum Chordata; class Actinopteri; order Salmoniformes; family Salmonidae; genus Salvelinus; species Salvelinus sp. IW2-2015. The sequence goes on along the minus strand of NC_036858.1, from coordinate 37,016,204 downwards.
TGGAGATTGCATGGCGGTGTGCTCGATTTTAAACACAGATTATCAGCACAAAATACCATCACTGATAGAGCAGACCCTACATCTCAAGCTAAAAACAACACACTCAAAACCTTTTATTGTTTATGTGACATTGACATGTTACAACTGGACATGCTAATACTAACGCCATCGCATAAAGACTTACACCATGTAAGCTGACAATAATTTACTATTTTTGACACTGTCATATCGACACTGGGGGTGATAGATCAGGCTTAATATTGCAGAAAGATTGTGCCTTCTATCAATGTAATTATCTGGACAATTTCCAATCCCCCATATATTATTGGGTAAATACAGTACCAGTCAAAAGTTTGGACACACCTACTCATTCCAGGGTTTTTCTTTATTTAACTATTTTCTACATTGTAGAATAATATTGTGAAGAGATCAAAACTATGAATCAACACGTATGGAATCATGTATTAATCAAAAAAGTGTTAAACAAAACAAAATAAAGTATATGTTATATTTGAGATTTTTCAAAGTAGCCACCTTTTGCCTTGATGACAGCTTAGCACACTCTTGGCATTCTCTCAACCAGCTTCATGAGGTAGTCACCTGGAATGCATTTCAATTAACAGGTGTGCCTTGTTAAAAGTTAATTTGTGGAATGTATATCCTTCTTAATGCATTTGAGCCAATCAGTTGTGTTGTGACAAGGTAGGAGTGGTACACAGAAGATAGCCATATTTGGTAAAAAACCAAGTCCATAATATGAAAAGAGAAGCTCAAATAAGCGAAAAAAAATAACAGTCCATCTTTACTTAAAATCATGAAGGTCAGTCAATACGGAACATTTCAAGAACTTTGAAAATTTCTTTAAGTGCAGTAGCAAAAACCATCAAGGGCTATGATGAAACTGGTTCTCATTAAGACCGCCAAAGGAACGGAAGACCCAGTGTAACCTCAGCTGCAGAGGATACGTTCATTAGAGTTACCAGCCACAGAAATTGCAGCCCAAATAAATGCTTCACAGAGTTCAAGTAACACACACTTCTTAACATCAACTTTTCAGATAAGAATGCATGAATCAGGCCGTCATGGTCAAATTACTGCAAAGAAACCACTACAAAAGGACACCAATAAGAAGAAGAGACTTGATTGTGCCAAGAAACACAAGCAACAGACATTACACCGGTGGAAATCTGTCCTTTGGTCTGATGAGTCCAAATTTTAGATTATTGGTTCCAACCGCCATGTCTTTGTGAGACGCAGCGTAGATGAACGGATGATCTCCGCATGTGTGATTCCCACCGTGAAGCGGTGGAATAGGAGGTGTGATAGTGTGGAGGTGCTTTGCTGGTGACACTGTTGGAGATTTATTTAGAATTTAAGGCACACTTAAAACTTCTTATGGCTGGGGGCAGTATTGAGTAGCTTGGATGAATAAGGTGCCCAGAGGTGCCCAGAGTAAACGGCCTGCTACTCAGTCCCAGTTGCTAATATATGCATAGTATTAGTATATTTGGATAGAAAACACTCCGAAGTTTCTAAAACGGTTTGAATGATGTCTGTGAGTATAACATAACTCATATGGCGGGCAAAAACCTGAGAATAAATCCAACCAGGAAGTGGGAAATCTGAGGTTGGTCGTTTTTCAACTCATTCCCTATTGAAGATACAGTGGGATATGGGTCATGTTGCACTTCCACTAGATGTCAACAGTCTATAGAACCTTGTTTGATGCTTCTACTGTGAAGTGGGGCTGAATGAAAGGGGAATGACTCAGAGGTCTGGCCGAATGCTTTGAGCTCTGTTCCATTTGCTTTTCTGAAGACAAAGGAATTCTCCGGTTGGAACATTATTGAAGCTTATGTTAAAAACATCCTAAAGATTGATTCTATGCATCGTTTGACATGTTTCTACGGACTCTAACGGAATTTTTTGACATTTCGTCTGCTCCTAGTGAACGCGCTTCGTGACTTTGGATTTGTTTACAAAACGCGCTAACAAAAGTAGCTATTAGGACATAAATGATGGACTATATCGAACAAAACAAACATTTATTGTGGAACTGGGATTCCTGGGAGTGCATTCTGATGACATTCATCAAAGGTAAGTGAATATTTATAATGCTATTTCTGACTTCTGTTGACTCCAAAAAATGGCGGATATCTTTATGGCTTGTTTGGGCTCTGAGTGCTGTACTCAGATTATAGCATGGTGTGCTTTTTCCGTAAAGTTTTTTTTAAATCTGACACAGCGGTTGCATTAAGGAGAAGTTTATCTAAAGTTCCATGTTTAATACTTGTATCTTTTATCAATGTTTATTATGAGTTTTTCTGTAAATTGATGTGGCTCTCTGCAAAATCACCGGATGTTTTGGAGGTAAAACTTACTGAACATAACGCACCAATGTAAACTAAGATTTTTGGATATAAATATGAACTTTATCGAACAAAACATACATGTATTGTGTAACATGAAGTCCTATGAGTGTCATCTGATGAAGATCATCAAAGGTTAGTGATTAATTCTATCTCTATTTCTGATTTTTGTGACTCCTCTCTTTGGCTGGAAAATGGCTGTGTTTTGTGTGGCTGTGTTTTGTGGCTCTGACCTAACATAATCGTTTGTGGTGCTTTCGCCGAAAAGCGAAATCGGACACTGTGGGGGGATTAACAAGAAGTGTATCTTTAAATGGTGTAAAATACTTGTATGCTTGAGGAATTTTAATTATGAGATTTCTGTTGTTTTGAATTTGGCGTCCAGCCCCTTTACTGGCTGTTGTCATATCGATCCCGTTAACGGGATCTCAGCCGTAAGAAGTTTTAAAGCATTAGACCTCTCACTAAAGGCATCACTCAAAAGTGACATGAAAATCACACCTTTGTAAATCCCAAACTCTAAAAGTAATTGGAAAGGTAGATACAAATTATTTGTGACATTGTGGTTACAATAAAGAATGGACAGCTGGTGGAATTTTGATAACAGCTTTTCAAACACTTGTAGCCCGATTAGCAGAACAATAGACTCTTTATAGCCTGGCTAACATTTCTCTACCTGAAAGCAATTACATTGCGAGCAAAAAACAGGCGAAATGGACATCGTTTTCATGAAGCCACTCTTTCTATGGTGCTACCCATTCCAGGGTTAGGACCGTAACCACGAGAGGACTTGAAAATGAGCCGGAGTTGAAAGGATCACCAAAACTAAAGGTATTTCGTTTTTTTTCTTTAAAAAAAATGTATATAGCCTATCAATGTTTAGGCATACTGTGTAATAAAAATTATAATTAAAGAAAAGGTTAAATAAAACATTTAAAATGATTGCGTACTAAAAACGTGAATGTGTTTTTGCAGAGCATACAAACATGTCGACAACCATCCGTGGAGATCATTGGACTAAGGCCTGGACAACGGGCCGCACCGAAAAATGCATGGTTGCTAAGAAAGCGGTTCGTTTTGCTAGATTCTTAAAATGTGTAGGTAGCATTTGTGTGTTGGAGTCACTTTTAATTCTTAATTGGTCTACCGTTTCTATCATAGGCCACTGTAATCGATGGGGGCTCAGGGCGGTACCATTCTGCTCAATGATGAACGTGCAGATGGATCAGATTCAAACGTTGAAGGCTGAGATTGAGTCATTGAAGGCAGACCAGCAGAATGAGAAACATTATCGGAGGGCAGAGATACGAGCGACAGCTGATGCATTGGTCCAGAGCCAGGTGGCATTGGCGGAGAGACAGATAATGACGCGTTGAAGAGGGCGAGGAACGAGATGGAGTCACAATCCACACCAGTATCACCTGTAAGCTCTGGAACTCCACCTACGATAGGTAGAGTCAACATACCTGGCGGGTTCATCCTGACATTTCCATTCCTCTTCTGACAACAGAACTCGACCAACTGCTCACCAGACACAACAAGGGCCGTCCGGACCATTATCCTGTTTTGCTATAGCCTAATAAACAAAAGGAGGTGGCTTATATCCAAAATATCAGTATATATTATCAAGTTGATGTCACAATCATATAGCTGATACCTACATAAAGCTGAGTGACTCACACATTCTTTGGATCAATTCTTTGGATCAAAATAAATAAGTAACCAACATTCTTTCTGATAGTCTTTAATAAAGAAATACTACACCATGTATAGTATTATAATAGCCCATTATGGGCTGTTAGCAGGACAATATACCTTTACCAACACCTCTCTGTATTTTGATAATTTGTGAGACGCGGTGTGGGTGAACGGATGATCTCCGCATGTGTATTTCCCACCGTAAAGCATGGAGCAGGAGGTGCTATGGTCTGGTTGTGCTTTGCTGGTGACACTATGTGATTTATTTAGAATTCAAGGCACACTTAACCAGCATGGATACCACAGTATTCTGTAGCGATACACCGTTCCATCTGGTTTGGGCTGAGTGGGACTATCATTTTTCAACAGGACAATGACCCAACATACCTCAAGGCTGTGTAAGGGCTAGTTTACCAAGCATTCCAGGTGAAGCTGGTTGAGAGAATGCCAAGAGTGTGCAAAGCTGTCATCAAGGCAAAGGTTGGCTATTTGAAGAATCTCAAATATAAAATATATTTCGATATCTTTAACACTTGTTTGGATACTACATGATTCCATATGTGTTATTTCATAGTTTTGATGTCTTCACTATTATTCTACATTGTAGAAAAAAATAAAATAAATGGAAAACCCTGAATGTGAAGTTGTTCTAAAACTTTTGACCAGTAGTGTATATGAAAATAAATTGTATATCTTAATTTCTTTCCACAATCAACAAATCATATGCTTAATAATGCAGGCACTTCCTACGAAGGATTGTTAAATATAACCAGGACTGACATTGCAACAATTACTTTTCGGCAAGCAAACAGTTATTGTGATTCATCCTATGCTGTTCCTAACATCATTAACCCATAGCAACAGATGTGGGAAACATACACACACTTTCCCCACCCCTCCCTCACAAACAACCACAAGCTCAGATGTTCGACAGTTGTTCTAACCTTAAGCCCAACTCAAGAAAGACTTGATGTGTGAATGTGTATACAATTGTAACTGTTTGAGCAACAATGCAGAGATTTGATTAAGCAATGTCTAATCCTAGCTGATGGAGCTTGGATACACCCCTTTCCCCCGAAACACTCACACGCTGGTCCCCCGTTGTGACCATTTTCCCAAGCACCTCTGTGCAGTCAGAATATTCGATTATTTTGTGCCGCCAGGGCCAGAATAATTTGCCCCCTCTCAGATTGTCCGAGTGTGACCCCCTCCCCATGAGTTACTGCAGCTAGAGTTGCCAGCACTGTCACTACCTGGGTGGGTGTACTCCACCGGAATTCCCACTGGCTAGGTATGAGTTCGTCAAGGATCTCATTAGCAGCTTTCAGAGATTCCTTGTATATTATTCCCACCCATCCAGGGGCTTTGGCTATTGCTGGACCAACCCTGCCAGGCAGGCTCAGACTTTTGAAGGGCGGTGCTGCTTTAGTGGGTCTCTGACCGTGTTTAGCTTTCTGTCTTGGCTGAGTATTGGCTACTTGCAGTATTCCTATGAAACACATATTCTTATTGTGTGGGTCGCTCAGGTGGGTGTCTAGGATATATGGTTGGGGACCGTTCAATCATGACATGACAATAAATAAATAAACTATATTTGTAATTTATTTTTACATGTACAGTGCTTTAGGAAAGTATTCAGACCGCTTGACTTTTTCCACATTGTGTTACATCAGAGCCTTATTCTAAAATGGATTCAACCTACACACATACCCCATAATGACAAAGCAATAACAGGTTTTTAGACATTTTTGCAAATTTATGAAAAAATATAGTTAACAAATACCTTATTTCAATAAGCATTCAGACCCTTTGCTATGAGACTCGAAATTGAGCTCAGGTGCATCCTGTTTCCATTGATCATCCTTTAGATGTTTCTACAACTTGATTGGAGTCCACCTGTGGTAAATTAAATTGATTAGACATGATTTTGAAAGGCACACACCTGTTGATATAAGGTCCCACAGTTGACAGTACGTGTCAGGGGAAAAACCAAGCCATGAGGTTGAAGGAATTGTCCGTAGAGCTCCGAGACAGGATTGTGTCGAGGCATAGATCTGGGGATAGATTACAAAACATTTCTGCAGCATTGAAGGTATCCAAGAACACAGTGGCCTCCATCATTCTTAAATGGAAAAAATGTGGAAACACCAAGACTCTTCCTAGAGCTGGCCGCCTGGCCAAACTGAGTAATCGGGGGAGAAGTGCTCCAGAGCGCATCATGACCTCAGACTGGCCTGAAGGTTCACCTTCCAACAGGACAACAACCTTAAGTACACAGCCAAGACAGCACAGGAGTGGCTTCGGGACAAGTTTCTGAATGTCCTTGAGTGGCCCAGCCAGAGCCCGAACTTGAACCCAATCGAACATCTCTGGAGAGACTTGAAAATAGCTGTGCAGTGACGCTCCCCATCCAACCTGACAGAGCTTGAGAGGAACTGCAGAGAGGAATGGGAGAAACTCCCCAAATACAGGTGTGCCAAGCTTGCAGCGTCATACCCAAGATGACTCGAGGCTGTAATCACTGCCAAAGGTGCTTCAACAAAGTACTGAATAAAGAGTCTGAATACTTGTGTAAATGTAATATTTCCGTTTTTATTTGAATAAAATTTGCAAAAATGTCTAAAACTGTTTGCTTTGGCATTATCGGGTATTGTGTGTAGATTTATGATGGATTTTTTTTTTCAAATCAAATTTTGCATAAGGCTATAACATAACAAAATGTGGAAAATGTCAAGGGGTCTGAATACTTTCTGAATACATCCCATATATGCACAAAATTGAAAACTCTTTCTCTGTCACATCTCCTGGCTTTGGATTTTGCAACCATTTTCCTTTTTCCCCTCACTTAACTCAATACACTTTTCCAATCACACAAACACACTCCCCATCTTCCATCACAACCACACTCCCCCCACATATACTACTGTACATACCCACATACTGTGCCTTCTATGTCCTCTGTTTGCTTTGATTTTAATCTCTACCATGTTGATTCCTGCCTAATTTCGGGCTTTTGAGTACTTTTGTGTTCCAGCTCCTTATAGTTGAAGATGTGTTATTTCATTAATTGTCCTTTCTTCTAATGGTATATGTTACCTATTTATAAATACTATAAATAGAAAGTCGAATACAAATTATTTTACAACATTCCCTATCTTGAATGGAATACTGTATTTGTAGTTTATTTCTTTATCAATTGTGACATTATTGAGTTTGTGCTGATTTTCACTGTTTATCAAATACACTTGTTGCTATAATTGTGTTTAGGTTACTGATGTTTTCATCACTTGACCATGCATCTTGGTGTTTTTTGGTATTTATATTTTTTGTCATTATAAAAATAAGCTGTTACTGGGTTCCAGCACATATGATTTCATAGTTGTAACAAAGGCACTCCACAAATACAATTGATTGAACAGTTGAATGTTGGTGTTTTTGTGTATTTTTTTTTACATACTGTATAACATAACATATAACGAACATATAACGAATGAAAATGCTATTGTGTTATTTTAAATATATATTTTTTTCTCATTCTAATGTTACTTAGGACCTTCACAAACACAACAAAATAATATTTTTTGCAATAGCATACATGACTTGTATTAATTACATTATTAGAACGTTGCAGTCAGAATGAATGCTCATTAGCTTGAAGGGGTGTCCCTCGAGGCCCTGCGATTCTAGTGTTAAAGGGTAACTATTCCCAAAAATCTAAATGGTTTCTATTTTTCTCAGACATCAAAAATTCTCCTGATATGGTTTAAGCATTGTTGTGGACTTAGAACATCCAATTGGGTTGTTTTTCTATTAAAAACGTGTGATTTTGAGAGCGAAAAATGGAAAACTGGAAAAAAGAAACTGACAGGCATAAAATCAACTGGATTCTATGGGGCCCTATGAATGCTATGCTAAGTTAACTTGTGTGTGTCCCCTGAGGTGCTCCGAGGGAAGGGGTTCCCCCTTTCCGGCCAGTGGGCCCCTCATCCCACTGATCTCCCACCAGCCCAGAGAGGACTTCATGATCATCCTGCTGTCGTCCAAAATTATTTTATTCATTTAAAACTTCAACTGTGTCTCATTGTCTTTGCATATATTGTGGAATTCTATACTGTGGTATTCTATGCTGTTGTATTCTAGTAGGAGAGTTTATAAAAGTGTAGTAATCCTAGTGTAGTTACTTCTGATGAAATGTGCGATCTAACTGCCCCACAATCTAAAGTATTAAGGTTGATATTTTTTTATGTTTTATTTCACCTTTAACCAGGTAAGCTAGTTGAGAACAAGTTCTCATTTAAAACTGTGACCTGGCCAAGATAAAGCAAAGCAGTGCAACAGAAACAACAACACAGAGTTACACATGGAATAAACAAGCGTACAGTCAACACAATAGAAAAAAAAGGAAGTCTATATACAGTGTGTGCAAATGGCGTGAGGAGGTAAGGTAATACATAGGCCATAGTAGCAAAGTAATTACAATTTAGCAGATTAACACTGGAGTGATAGATGAGCAGATGATGATGAGAAGGTGATACTGGTGTGCAAAAGAGCAGCAAAGTAAATAAAAACAATATGGGGGATGAGGTAGGTAGATTGGGAGGGCTATTTACAGATGGACTATGTACAGCTGCAGCCATCAGTTAGCTGCTCAGATAGCTGATGTTTAAAGTTAGTGAAGGAAATGTAAGTCTCCAGCTTCAGCAATTTTTGCAATTCGTTCCAGTCACTGGCAGCAGAGAACTGGAAGGACAGGCGGCCAAATGAGGTGTTGGCTTTGGGGATGACCCGTGAGATATACTGGCTGGACCGCGTGCTATGGGTGGGTGCTGCTATGGTGACCAGTGAGCTGAGATACCTGGAGCCAGTGGGTCTGGCGACTAATATGTAGCGAGGGCCAGCTGACTAGAGCATACAGGTCGCAGTGGTGGGTGATATAAGGCGCTTTGAAAACAAAATAGATGGCACTGTGATAGACTACATCCAATTTGCTGAGTAGAGTATTGGAAGCTATTTTGTAGATGACATTGCCAAAGTCGAGGATCGGTAGGATAGTCAGTTTTAATAGGGTAAGTTTGGCGGCGTGAGTGAAGGAGGCTTTGTTGCGAAATAGAAAGCAGATTGTAGAATTGATTTTGGATTGGAGATGTTTGATATGAGTCTGGAAGGAGAGTTTACAGTCTAGCCAGACACCTAGATATTTGTAGTTGTCCACGTATTCTAGGTCAGAACCGTCCACAGTAGTGATGCTAGTTGAAAGGCGGGAGCGGGCAGCGAACGGTTGAAAAGCATGCATTTGGTTTTACTAGCGTTTAAGAGCTGTTGGAGGCCACGGAAGGAGTGTTGTATGGCATTGAAGCTCGTTTGGAGGTTAGTTAACACAGTGTCCAAGGAAGGGCCAGATGTATACAGAATGGTGTCGTCTGCGTAGAAGTGGATCAGGGAATCACTCGCAGTAAGAGCGACATCGTTGATATACTGTATACAGAGAAAAGAGTTGGCCCGAGAATTGAACCATGTGGTACCCCCATAGAGACTGCCAGAGGTCCGGACAACAGGCCCTCCGATTTGACACAGGTTAGTAGAGTATCAAAGTTATCAGACCAATTGTTTTACTACATTTAAGTTTGACTATATTTTACTGCTTTGTTTAAGTGATGTACAATTCTTCAACTACCACAAAAAAGAAAAATTTAACAAGTCCCATAATTTTACTTCATGTAACATTACCATTTAGCTATTAATAAACTATTTTGCAGCTCCACATCTAAAGTGTTCACTATATATACTTTATAAATGACTTGTTACACCCCGAAAGCTGGCTACATTAGTAGACACTACCTGATTCTCCACCAATGGCAAAATATTACCTGAAACATGCAATCGTAAAAGAAGTATACAATTCAAGGAAGTATAAGTGGGAAAAAAATACATTATAAACAGAACAACTTCAGAACACATTTTATTGCATGAACTTCTTTCTTGAATAATTTCAGTTTCATATTTATTAAGCTTCACAACTGCAGCCATTCACAGGCAAAGGCCTGATAAATCACAAGTGATCATCATCTTCCGCAACATCTGTAAATATTTAAAATAGACGCTCAAAAACCTATTGAATGATATTTATCATCAGCTTACTCCAATCATTTTCTGTTGTTCAAGGCTCAAACTCCCAGATTCCATTTGGCAAAACCACTCCCACCATTACCGACCGAAGTTGCAGCTCCAGCTGCCAATATGTCCTTTAAAAGGGGCACAATAGCCTATATTTTTTGTATTGAATTTCTTGTAAACGTCATATATTTTATTAGTTCCAATTGGCCTCCAATGTTGCTGGATGGGTGCTTGGACAGTCACTGAGGCAGTATTTGTCTGTTATCATTTAAAAAACACTTTATTTCAGATGCAGCAGGTTTAGCTAGCTAGCATTGCTACCGTTAGCACCAAAGATACAGGCTGAGAGACTAGGATTCCTAAATGACTTGTATGCAAATTTCATAATAAATGTTGTGTTCTTCTAAAAGGGCTACATGTTGTTTGGACTGTTGTTTAAGACAGTAGCTAAAATTAATGACTGTTATTGTTGCAAGCACTATTATTTTGGATGTAACATTAGCAGTCCAACTAGCTAGCATGCTAACTAGATACAGTAACTCTGTGTTATGGTTAGCGTAGCTAGTCACCATCCAAATTCAAATAATTTTTGAGTGTATTGCATTTGATTGGTGACATTGACATGAACATATATTCAGCATGACATTAATGCAAGCATTATAATATATTTACAACCCAAAAGTAATGTGAAATGCACTCATAGCTTATGACATAAAAAATATATTTAGATTAAGCTTCATCTGGGCTTGATAGGCAGTTAGTTAGCTAAGCTAACTGCAGGCGAAGCATTGCATCATGGGAGACAAAATGCTGTAGACGAGGGAAATACAGAAGCTTCAAAATGACAAAAACGAGGAATCATGCAGTACTACAAACAAAACTTGTGCATATATATACTAAGAGCATAATAACTGTTTATAAAGTGGTGGAATTGTTCTTCAACACTAGAATAGCCGGGCCTCAACAAATACAAATAGCAGCCAATGCCATGCCCTTGGGGCGTCTACATTTTCACAGTGAAATAAATTATTTTAACATACACCATCACAATGAATTATATTTTTTTGCCTGATCTGAAGAAACATTATGAAATTAAGAAAATATATTTCAAAAGAGCAGAATAGCATATTTTGAGTTTAATTATGTTACTGTTATAAGCTATCCAAAACTCAACTTAAGTTCAGTCTGCCTCCAAGTAAAAATGCTCCTATGCCACGGTGACAGATAAGGGATTTGGCTTGAAGACATATCTCCATCCAAGGATGGAAGGTGTCGCTGTACTATTATCCCATTATCCAAGTCGCAAATTGGAGAAGATTGAAATACTGCTAGTTTTAAATAAAACTGCCTTTTTCTTCAGCATTCTAAGTTAGCTAATTCTCAAGCAGCCAATTGGATTCCACAACTGGCACAATTACTGTATAACCATTTAACTGACGTTTACGGATGTAGACCGTCATGAAGATAAAATAATCGTTATAACCATTTAAAAATAAAGGGATTTCACCATGATGCCAAAGGTGACTTTAAAACAGTTACAGAGTTGAATGGCTATGATAGGAGAAAACTGAGGACGGATCAACAACATTGTAGTTACTCCTCAATTCTAACCCAAATGACAGAGTGAAAATAAGGAAGCTTGTACAAAATACAAATATTCCAAAAGATGCATCCTGTTTGCAACAAAAAAACTAAAGTAAAACTGCAAAAAAATGTGTCAAAGAAAGGAACATTATGTCCTGAATACAAAATCCAACACAATACATCACTGAGTACCACTCTTCATATTTACAAACATGGGGGTGGCTGCACCATGTTATGGGTATGCTTATCATTTGTAATTACACTGTAACAAGGACCCCATTAAAATGAAGTGTTACCTTCTCAATAACCTAGCAGATGGCCTTTACAATGTTGAAACAAATCGTGTGGCCTATGAGCTGTTACCAACAAATTAGATTAAAAACAATAGAATGTCATTTTACAGACACCTTCACAATAACCTTCCTAGGAGCATTTAGCCACAAAAGACATGCAGAAATGAACTTGGGCCACTGCTGATATGAAAAACATCTAACAACTCCAAGATTACTTCATAAAAGCTGAACATAAATTGCTCTTGTCTCTGTGCACAGCACTCAAGCGATTACATTTCCTTCAAGAGCGGAGCAGAAAACAGGACTATGCTAGTGCACACAGAATAACTGTTGGTCGTTCTGCTAATAGGCATGGAATGATGACGGATATCATGCAGTGGCCGCTCCGGAATGACTGGGAGGGAATTAATAAGCAGGAATGGGTTAATAGTGCATAAAGAGCCAGCAGGAGAACGGCGGGAGTGTTCCACAGGCCCCTCTGAAGTCAGCTGTGAGTAATCGGCCCATGGTGGGCCTCTGACGATTACCGTAACAGAGCAATTGGACGTGAAAAATGGATAATAGTATGGACATGGAAGTGCTTTCGGGAGGATCTCTCTCTCGCTGGGCGAGTTGCTTAACCCATACATTCTCCCACTCTCACTCTCTCTCTCTCTCAAAGGGAATGAGCGAGAGGCTGTTGTAGTGATCTCAGTATTAAAGGCAACAATCCGACAGTCCAACGCACCATTCCACACCACTTCACCACGTTGCGGGCAATTTTCTGAAACATGTCAGACTTACGGATTTTGACAAGGCCCCTTGCTCTAGATCTAGAATGGTCCTCCCAATTTGGCATGTGTCCACTCAATGTATATAAAACTGGAAGACATTTCACAGCTATGGTGCTAGGAAAATACAGGGTAAAATGAGAGTGTTGAAAGCCTATATGCTCCTGGCTTTGCACCATTTGATCCAGTGTGTGGGGACGAAACATGAGCCGTCTCAGTCTGTGTCGAATGATCATGCGCTGGCATTACGCTGGTCAGATTATGATCCCTTATATAAATCCACATACTGCCTTTAATCAAATGTACATTCCATGGAAGGAAATACCCTGCAGTTTTTGGAGTTAAGCCATTATATGATAACACATAAATAATACTCATGTGGGAATATTAGCCAAAGGCCTGGTGCAGTTAAAACCCAGCACTACTACTGTAGGAGTAGGGCTTCCAATGAAGAGCCATTAACTTAAGATATTACACAATCAAACTCTTTATGATCATTGAAGTGTGTGTATGTGTGTGTGTTTGTGTTCATCTGTGTATCTGTCTTGAGCTGTTCTGCATCAAAAAAATCCAAACATGCTACCACTCCCACAGCTGGGATGCTGCAGGGTCAACAGTCTGTCACGCCCTGACCTTTGTTTTCTTTATTATTTGGTTAGGTCAGGGTGTGACAAGGGTGGTTTGTTTAGTTTTTGAATTGTCTAGGGGTTTATGTATGTCTTGGGGGTTTTCTAGTCTAGGTGTTTATATGTGTATGGTTGCCTAGATTGGTTCTCAATCAGAGGCAGCTGTTTATCGTTGTCTCTGATTGGGGACCATATTTAGGTAGCCATATTCCTTGGGTATTTTGTGGGTTGTTATTCTATGTTTAGTTGCCTGTTCTGCACTAGCCATATTGCTTTACGGTTTGTTTTGTTGTTTTGTTTAGTTCTGTTCAGTGTTCTCTCTTTTATTAAAGAGTTATGTTCGCTTACCCCGCTGCGCCTTGGTCACCTCATTATGACGACCGTGACACAGTCACAAAGGTCAGAGGTCATAGTCTAAGGAAACAACCCCCTTTAGAGGAAGCCCTGAGGCCTTCTCCAATATATGATATTTAGGAAATGAGGGAAAGTGGGGGGCGGCTCACAGGTGACCAGAGATGGGGGAGGGATCCAGTATAGAAGGATGATAGGATGAAGAGAGGTTTAATACAACTACTCTGTGATTGGTAAAGACGGTTACAAAAGAAAGGATAGATTAAACAAGGATGAGTGGAGATTGCATTAGGGAGAGTCGGTACAGTATAGAGGACTGGAGAAAGACTGAAAGGTTAGCCACTTCTTCTCCCTAGTTGCTACCCTTATCTACTGTTTAGAGAGAGTGGGAGACCCCAAACCCTAGCAAGAGACCACAAACCTGAGCAATTTCCCCCCGTGACTGGTTTATGAGCTAAACAACAGACCACAACTAGACGTAACCCTCAACCCCGTTATCTAGTCCTGCAACTGTCACACAGGAGTTTCCCCTCTACTTCAAAATGTTAATATTGAAGAAAACCACCACAACAAACTGGACAGACATATTACTCACAAACAAGCAAAAATGACGTGAAGGTTGAAGGTAATTATGTAATTGTGATAATAGCAAGTTGCATCTTTGAGTCTGTGATGAATGTGAAATGAGACTATAGCCTTGTGTTTTGCTATTGAACAGACTATCCAAGGGAGAACACAGTTAATGAGTCATTGGGCATGTTGCACCCTGTCCAGGCCCACCCACACACCACCACAAGGACCGTGCACCCGGACACACTGGCTGGTGGTACAGAACATTAGGTACAGGAGTCAGAACGAGAGAGAGAGAGAGAGAAAAAAAGTGGAGAGAAAGATAGGAGATAGGAGGAGAGAGAGAGCGAGAGAGCGGGAGAGGGGGGACTAGAGAGAGCGATAGAGTGTGTGTTTGTTTGTGTGCGAGAGCAAGAGAGCGAGAGAGACAGAGCTACGTACTACAAAACACAAAGAGGAGAGAGCGTTGTCAAAGCCACGATAGCCACGATAGCATCAGCTCACTGCAGCCCTCCCACTCAGCACCACTGAACTCTCCATGCCTGGAAAAGGACGGTCACTGATTATAATCTCAGATAGGATGTGTGTATGAGTGTTTCGGTCCACAATACACTCTATTGTAAGACAGTGAGACATGCATGCACTTCCTCTCTTTCTGTGCAACACTGTTACAAGTTCAACCACAAGATGAGTAGCTGCCACATGGGCAACAGCTAATGGGGTTCCTAATAAAATCAAATTTTATCTGTCACATGCGTCGAATACAACCTTACCGTGGAATGGTTACTTACAAGCACTTAACGAACAGTGCAGAGTGAGAAAATATTTGCTAAATAAACTGAAGTAAAAAAAAGTAACACAATAAAATAACGATAATGAGGCTATATGCAGGAGGTATCGGTACCGAGTGAATTTGCATGGAAACGGGTTAGTCGATGTTATTGAAGTCCAATGTACGTGTACGCTACCATTCAAACGTTTGGGGTCACTTAGAAATGTCCTTGTTTTTGAAAGAAAAGCACATTTTTTGTCCATTAAAATAATATCAAATTGATCATAAATACAGTGTAGACATTATTAATGTTGTAAATGACTATTGTAGCTGGAAACTGCAGATTTTTTATGGAATATCTACATAGGTATACAGAGGCCCATTTTCAGTAACCATCCCTCCTGTGTTCCAATGGCACATTGTATTAGCTATTCCAAGTTTATAATTTTAAAAGGCTAATTGATCATTAGAAAACCCTTTTGCAATTATGTTAAAACAGCTGAAAACTGTTGTCCTGATTAAATAAGCAATAAAACTGGCCTTCTTAGACTATTTGAGCATCTGGAGCATCAGCATTTGTGGGTTCGATTACAAGCTGAAAATGGCCAGAAACAAAGAACTTTCTTCTGAAAGTAGTCAGTCTATTCTTGTTAGGCTCGTGTCACTGGGCAGTTCGTGGCTGGGTTTCCCTTTGTAGTCCGTAATAGTCCTGTAGCATAGCATCCGCGTCATCTGACCACGTCCGTATTGAGCGAGTCACTGGTACCTCCTGCTTTAGTATTATGGTATTATGTCAGATGAACACAAGAACACAACAAGTCCTGTAAAACAATGTTTATGGTTTACAATTCAATGCAGCTAACACATGACATGGACAAGGGTCACAGCAAACCAAGAACATTTCCAGAACATTAGCTAATGTTCCCTTAAAAATGTGATACGGTCATGATCACTATCATAGCACAAAACAGCTAAAACACCATCTACCACTAACGGTTGCGGCATTAGCTCGAAACTTTTAAAGGAGGAGCCACTGTATGTCACACCATAAAACGGAATACCCAAAGCCTGTATGTATGAATGTGTGTGACTCATACAAAGGCCTAAATGGGTGTGTGGGACGCGCTGCAGACCTAGAGGGATAGACAGCCAGATGGTGCCCACGCTGTTCAGCCAACATGGATATTAGACCCACCACTGGGGCTAAACCTCCCAGACCGCACTCGAGCCTGGGCCGCTCGTACAGCCTTAGCCTGCTGGCAGTGGGTAAACATCCAGGCCCTGACAGCCTGTCAGCCAGCAGCAAACGGCCTAAGAACAGCTACACCCTGCCAGCTAAACAGTTCAAGAAGTCTTTAAAATCCTTATCTAGACTCTCCTAAAGGATAGTACATCCACATGCTCTGTGTCCATTTGAACTCAGGGGAGTGTGACTTGTAGCATGTTATTGAGGCTATGGGAACATATGGTGGCCAGCTCATACAAAAGCTTGTTATAGACAAAAAAGCAGTTGAAAACAGTATGTGTGTGAGTGTGCCGAGACAGATGTCAGAACGACAGCGGTCCCCTATTGCTTTGAGGTTCTGCAAGCTCCATGTTACCTGGGGCTGCTGTGCAGCTGTCCTGAGCTGATCGCTGTCCCAGCCCTACAAATGCTTGCTCCAGTGTGTGTGTGTTTGTGTGTGTGTGTGTGTGCAGCAATGTCCCTGAGCTCAAAACACTGCTACAAAATATACTCAGTGCACAAACATGTACACACACATACACACAGGCTGACTCGGATGCCAAAACACAGAGGGTGGGGATCCCACTCAACTCCCATTTGCAAAGATTAAGTGAACAAGCACATCAAAAAAACATTTGACAGCATTTTAACCTAAAGCAACCATTAAATTTTCAAGTTCTTCTCTGACTGCCTGTTCTCCCTCTCCATCCAACACCCCCCCCCCCCCCTCTCTTCCTTTCCCTACAGCTCTATCCTCAGCTCAGGATTACGTTTCTGTGACACGACCTGCGTCACAGCAGTGGCGAGCTCACACAACCAGCCAGGGGATTCATCTCTTGTCTCCCCGAGTTAGAAAGTATGACAGCAAGCAGAGGAGGAGGAGTAGAAGAGGAGGAGATTAATAACTAATAAAAAAGGGGCTCTCCACAGGATGATCTTTAAAAAATGGCTGCTATGGCTATCAGCAGCCACAAGCCCTGGCACGAGACAACATGACAGGTGTACATTTCAGCAACTTAAACAGGCAGATTAGCCACTAGTGTTGCTCTTCATATGTATTCTTTATGGGAGTTAAGGCCATTTGAAACGCAGGGCCAAAGGCAAGATTACAGAGCCACAGCCCCATTGAGAGAGGTGTGTTGCAACTAAAAGCCTGGATTTGAATAATTGTACGAGGCTTAGAGCCCCGAATCAGCAGAGAACAGAACCAATGGATTATTACAGCCAACTTTGGACGGCTTGACTGCCTGAGTCAATGAAAAACCCCTGTGCTGTGTGTGTAGGGGGGATGGGATAGGCGTGTGTGTAGGGGGATGGATAGGCGTGTGGTACTTGCACGCTACAATTGTGAACGTATGTAACTGCTGTTCCAGTGTTGTGCTCCTCCATTGACTTTATACATATATATATTGTGTGTGTGTGTGTGGTGTGTGTGTGTTGTGTGTGTGTGTGTGTGTGTGTGTGTGTGTGTGTGTGTGTGTGTGTGTGTGCGTGTGTGTGTGTGTTGTGTGTGTGTGTGTGGTGTGTGTGTGTGTGTGTGTGTGTGTGTGTGTGTGGGTCGTGCTGTGTCGTGTGTAGTGTTACAATCTATGTGTATGTGCACAATCTGCCTATCTGTGCTTGACTGCTGTGTGTGTACCCTATGTGAGGGATACAGCAAACAAATACAAGCCACTGTTCCAGCTCTATACTTTAATGCTGCATGGTTAAGGCTTAGAGATGAGTTAGGTGCTGGAGAGAAGGAGGGGAAAGAGCTGAAGAGCTGTTAAAAAAGAGAAGACGAAGAATGGATAATGAAGAGGAGGGTGGGAGTCTCGTGTGATTTGTCTGGAGAAATACTGAAGAGTGCAGTTCAAATAACTCAACCTGTTTAAAGAGTGAGAAACAGAGTAGGTATTTAGTATGAACGGGTGGGCTAGATGAAGAGAGAGGGATGAAGAGTGAGAGAAAGAGATAGCAGAGGGAGAGAGGGGTAGAGATGAAGGGGATGAGAGAGAGCCAGAGAAAGAGTGAAAGAGAAACAGATGGATGGAGGTAGAAAGAGAGAGAAGGAGAGAGAGAAAGACAATAAAA
Organism: Salvelinus sp. IW2-2015; assembly: GCF_002910315.2. Taxonomy (NCBI): domain Eukaryota; kingdom Metazoa; phylum Chordata; class Actinopteri; order Salmoniformes; family Salmonidae; genus Salvelinus; species Salvelinus sp. IW2-2015. Next base: position 36,997,759 of record NC_036858.1, on the reverse strand, counting down.
AGGGAGAGGTGAGGGTGCGTGCTAGCTCTGCTCTGCCTGTAATCAGTAGGGGGAGAGTGGGGTAAGTTGAGCAATTTCTTTACAATCAGCATCACTCCGTCAAGGGAAATAAAGTATTCCTTCTAAGATATCTACATACATGTATATTACAGGATGTTGCGTATCCCTGTAGATAATCACAATTCATGTAAACATTAGTTTTGAAAACATAGCTTGTCCAAAACGTGGTCTCTTGGCACAACTTACCCTGGGTATGAGGTAAATTAAGCCTCAGGACAGGGTAGGTTAATAAGCCACCTACTAGTTTCTGTACTGAGTGAAAAATTACCATTACCTTGTTAAAACCAATTATATCTTTATTTCCTAAATACAACACAATCACCATAGCTTTTTTGTATTTTATTAATTGTAATGATCTTTTAACCCAGGCTTAATACCTAACAACCACTTTGTACTTTTTAAAACACTTTTAGCATAGGCCAGCCCCTGTTGTTACGTCATACACTCTAAAAAGGGGTTCTGCAAATTGAAACTGTGGAGGAACCCCTATAAGTTCTTCAAAGAAGAAATTTGATTTGATGTGAAGAACCACTTTTAATGGATCCTCTAAGAAAATTTTGAAGAACCTTTTGGGGTACATTTCTGAACTACCCCCACCCTAATAATTTGTATTATTATAATTAATAATACGCATAACATTAACAACAATAAGACAATATTTTAGTTGTCAGTGTTTGTTATGATTTTAGTGGCAAAGCAGAATAAAAAAATCTAATTATGAGGTAAACTCCCTGCAAAGCCCCAAGTCCAATGGGTATGTCCTCTGGCGGGTTGATGTTAATGTGTTGATGTTCTCCGTATCCATAGCCAGAATGATTTTGCAGTGCATGGTGATCAAACACGTTGCAAGTTATATTCAGAGGTGTAGGAAGGGCGATGCCTGTGAATAAAAAAATATATAATTATATAGATGATTAACAAAACATGCACAGGACCGTATTCCTACCTTGGATTTTGTGGTTAATGCGAATGGAAAAAATATAATATAAATAATGGTTTTCATGCACATACCATGTCCATAATATAGAGGCCTACATGCTTTTCATTGAAGTAGTAAGGGAGGTGGATGGTACATATGATCTGCATAATGTACCAGTTGACACCTTTGCATGCCTCCTCGTCCGTATACCTGCAGACACAGACACGAAAGTGAGCAGTTCAGTCATCTGCACCCAATACAGCTAGCCTTCAACATATTCTTATAGCATACAAAATCCTACCTCTTTATCAATTGAACTGTGTCCATTTTCTGTTTTAGAAAGATTTGCACAAATATGAAAAGATGGTATTATCATAAAAAAATATCAATTTAGATTATACAAGGGACAAGCCTTACCTTACATTGAGGAGTGCCTGCATTAAAGTGCCTGCACCTGCTGTCCTTTGAAATTCAAGAACCCCCACCAACTAAGGATGTTTCAGTGCCAAGAACCCTAAGGTTCTTCAAAGAACTTTGAGGATCTTAGACGAACCCTTATTGAACCCCCCTAATTGTTTGAGTGTATCCTACTGATAATGCCTTGCATTACACCTGCGAAGAAAACACTTACATTGTCTCAATTTATCTCATGGCCATTGGCTCAGCTTACCCCAAGGCAAACATTTTGACTATATTAGCCCACACAGCTACAAGGATGCACTTACTGTATATTGCTAGGTTTAGGACCTGCCATTGAAGCTCATAGAGAACCCAACTGATGTATAGAACAATCTTAAAATTATCTATTTTGTTTCAGATACAACCTTCATGAAACCTCCAACACAATACATTAATTTGACTTGTTGAAAATATGTTTTTTGGACCTAGCTTGCTTACCACTTTTTCCATGTGGTTTCTTCATTCACATACTCCATGAAATGATGAGCTCACCTGAAATATTTGGCCATATTTATTTCATGCAGCCAATCGTGATAATCTTGTTGTTACCTCTCCGATACACGTCTGGCCATGTGACTGCAACTCCATAACACTTTGACTCCTTCTCTGCAACTCCATAACACTTTGACTCCTTCTCTGCAACTCCATAACACTTTCATTCCTTCTCTGCAACTCCATAACACTTTCATTCCTTCTCTGCAACTCCATAACACTTTCATTCCTTCTCTGCTTTCACTTAATAGTAATATTTACCATAACAACTCCCTGCCTCCATCCACTTAATTTAATTTACCTGTTTGACAATTCCTCTTTTGTAAACGAAAGGCAGTAGTAATTCAGCTGGGTCATGGAGTAATTGTTTGGCTTTAAAGATTCTGTAAAATAAGTGAGTCAGGAAACATGTAGAGGTTAAAGAGCTTTGCTAAAAGATTAATGCTGAAAGGTTAGCAAAGATGTGGATGTTTGTTTCTACGCAGGTATGCAGTGTGAGATAAAGTGGTAGAGGGCAAAAGAGAGAGAAAGAAAGAGAGAGAGAGAGAGAGAGAGAGAGTTAGAGAGAGAAGAGCAACTGCTCAGAAGGTAATTTATGAAGTGGCAACAATCAAATCCCACACAGACCAATGCGCTCAAAGACAAACAAACCCCAACATATGCAAAGCAGCAGACTGCATCCTCACTTTTTAAATGGTGTGACCAACGCTTTGGGGATAGCAAATAACAACACCTGCATGAAAAAAAGACCAAAGAGAATTTGATTGAGGAGGACAGGGCAAACACCAATTGCAGCACTCTCAATGTGCTCTTGAAGATATACACTTAGACACACACAAACAATAGCATCAACTCTCTGATACACTCATCTCCCTAGATGTTAATGTTGTGGGGCAAGCTATCGCTTGTTGTCATGACTACTCATCTGCTGTGACACAAGGGGATGTTGACATGGATTGTCTCTAGATGAGAGCCGGGACCAGAATGGACATGGACACAGGAAGCTGAGGAATTGGCTAAATTCGCATGTTAATCAAACAATAACTGTGAGTCGGCATCTATTCATGCTGCCCTATGTGAAGACACAAACTAGGGCTTGCTTTCCTCTCTTTCAAATAATCTATTAGTGTTGTTTTCTAAACTCCCTGGTTACAATCGAAAGACCAAACTTTTGGTCATGCCGATGGATTTGCCATATTTGAGAATTGTGCCTTTTTTGTGCGAATAATTACATCTTTGGGAAAAGACAATTGAGTTTATACATTCCACGGCAAGGTTCAGTTGTCCTTCAGGGATGAACACCTCCAGTGTTCCCTTCCATCACATACTGTAGCTCTTCCCAAACATCTTCTCTCCTCGCCCCTTACTCGTTTCCCTCCCTGGGAGAGCCGGGACCATTGAGGGTAGGCAACCCATTGGGGTCAGGAAGTGAAAAAAGTTATCTTGGAACAGTAGGCTAACTTTATTGACTGAGCAATGTATATTGTCAAAGAAGCTTGGACAGTGTCTGAAATCCACATTTCTTGATACGTCCCTCTGGTTTACATACATGTACAGAGAAATAATACATCTATTCTGGGCCTATATACCATTATTGTAGAGCAGTGAGAGATACAAAAGAGATATCCATGGGGAGAAAGAAAAATAAACGAGAAAAATGTTGCCCCTTTATACAGGGTCAGACATTTCTTCAATCCCAGTGGTTGAGGTTAGGACTGGGGATATAATCATCTGATCCTAGATCTATGGTTAGTTGTATCCGCTTCCTCCGGTGAATACAGACATGGAGGTATTCAGTACCTACTATAGGTTGTAAGGTTGTGAAAACTTTCTCTAATCTGACTTACGCTTGCTCCAAGTTGACTTCAAATAAAGGTCAGTTATGGAAGGTAGCAGAAACAGAGTGACACTGAATTGTAACTGCTGTTTTGGTAGGCTGGTAGGGAAATGTCATTGCAATTAAATCAGCTAAATTGTGTAGAGCTCGGTGCAGCGAAAGAAAAAAACGATCTTCATCAGACTGTAGGTGAGAGAATGAGCAACATATTGTGTAAAGCATAAGGAGAGAGACCAAAAATATACAATTTAAGGTGTTACTGTCTCCCCCCGCTCTTCTTTCTCAAAACTGTGATAATCATAGTGTTCCTTTCACCTCTCCCGTCCTTCACTCTTCATTTTCACTCTATTTTTCACAAGTCCTCAGATACATGTAAATCCAGCAGTTCATCTGAGAAAGAGAGAGAGAAAGGGGCATCGGGGTGTGATAATGACTTGGACTGGAATGGGGGAATGGGTAGGGAGGGGTGGGCACACACGCATACACACGCACACACACACACACACACACACACACAACACAACACACACACACACACAACACACGACACACACACCACACACACACACACACACACACAGACACACACACACACACACACACACACACACACACACAATAGAACGCACACATGCATATATACCTACATAAACCTCTCTCTATCCAGACATGGTTGTGCAATGCCCCCTGCAGTGCCAGCTGCCGATTGGGATGGCAGCGCCCAGAGAGCGGTACCAGCCCTCTTGGAGCAGGAGCTGTGGGCGAAGGTACCCACTCCTCTACTGGGTCTCTGTGGGCAGGGCCAGGACAGCCAGCCAGGGTGGTAATAGAGTAAATAACTCAAATGAGACTGAGTGTGAATTACTTCTCTCTGTGATGTCTGATGGACTAGAGGACCCACTGTGATACTGACCAGGGGGTCCCACTCTGAGAGCTGTGGGGGGGGGGGGGGTTGTCTGAGAGGGTGTTTAATACAGGTGCTGAAGAAAGGGGTTTGGAGAGAGAGAGGAGTCCCATATAACACACGTACACACACAGTCTTACAAATGTGAATCCACAAAAATCCTCAAAACAGGGACTTTCCTTCATTAAGAGATGTTCAGTGTGACAATACCTGTGAGTTATCGTCATGTGTGTCGGACACTTCCCTCCATGTCTTACCACACAAGCTGACTTGTGTCTTACATACATAATTGCTTGCTAACCTAACTATGGTATCGCATGTCCCATCAAACATTTTACTTTATATTATGCTAAAGAACAAACACCATAGTCTGGTAATCATGCTATCACTAATTTAGAAATGTGTGTCTCCTTGCTTGATAATTGCCAATCTGGAAACTACCTGTAACCAAAAAGGGTCCTTCAAACGGTTATCCAATGGGGACAGCCGAAGAACCCTTTAAGGTTAGATAGCACTTTTTTCTAAGAGTGTACACACGTTTATGGTCGTGTTCCTCTAATCAGATGTTGCTGATTCATTCCAGATCTTACAACGCCTGGATAGGTATTTTACCTATCACCTATCCACATAAAATGGTATAACAATCGGCACAGACGATGACGTAACCATTGGTTAATACATGCAAAGTCTGAGCAGGAGAACATGACCTATAGCTTTAGGCACGGGTTGCGCGCCTCGGTAGCCTGGTTCTTTAGGTGCTATCTAGAACCAAAAACGGTTCTTTGGCTGTCCCCATAGGATAACCCTTTTGAAGAACCCCTTCTGGTTCCAGGTTTGGAACCTTTTTTTCTAGCTGCCAAGAAGCCATTTCAGGCTATCAATCAACTTAGAGTAGCTAGCTTGTCTAACTACAGTATCTTAGCTGGCATGTCTTCTGTCAAGGTTGGTAGACTTTAGGAAAGTAAGCAATATTTAAATGTACTAACTAAGACTTACATTCCTTTCAATATTTTACCCAGATTTTAGCAGAGATGCAGAGAATCATATTTAGTAAAAAGAATGTATGCTTAGATATGCATTTTATACATAAAACTAAGCATAATGATTATGGCTCTAGATTGCAGGAAAAAGGTGTTTCAGGTGTTTGAAAAATGCTAAATTCACCAATTGGGACCACCCCTCAGCCATCCTCACGTACTTTGTGCCCCGTCAGATTTTGGGGGTGCATGACGCCCCTGCTCGGAAGCCTGGTTCTTTAGGCATGGGTTGTTCGTCTCGGTAGGCTGGTTTCTTCCATTTAGGGCATTGTTCACCAACTTGCGGCCTATGGGCCGAATTTGGCCCGCGGGTGATTTTATTCTTAGTTTTATATATTATTTATTACCACCTTCCATTACATCTACCATACACTCCAGCATTCCTATACTGTATACACCACCTAAAGAACTGCAGCCCATAAAGATGTTATCAGCACTACAGCAACTTCAATACAAAGCCCTGATTGAAAACACTTCAAAACTAAACCAGGGAGCCCAGCTTCAAAGGGGATGATACCGCGGCAACTAATGCAACCAAAAATATATACATATATTTTCCTGATTAAGTGACCTCAAACCAGGTTACATGTTCATTCCTATTCAGTGTCAACGCTCAAGTTCAGAGTTGATTGTAGAGTACACCACAGGCTGCTGAACAAAGACTTCCGTGACTTCAGTGGCAATGCTTTAAAATTCCAATAAATAAATAATAATAAAAAAGACTTCATTGACAGTCGGAGTCCCTAGGTGTGGAAAGACTCCACTTATCATTTCAAAGGCAGACACTTCCCTCACCTCCCGACTCAAACCCACGGAAAGGGATTTGAGAACTTGCAAAACAAAACAAAAAAAGTTCCTGAAGTCCTACCAGCTAAAACATGGGCCGTTATCCGTATGCAGTGTTTTCTGGTAGTGATGGGTAAAGAGTGGGTTTGGAGTTTGTGATCTTGTCCTGACCTTCTTCTTCATCCATAATGCACCATCAGTATATAAACCGCTATGAAAGTTTAATAGAGAAAAACTCCTCTGCTTGTCTTGCTGTGGCGCTGCTGTGACAGCCTAATCTTTAATCACAACGCTGGCGAGGGAGGGGGATGTCAGTGAGCGTTTCTGCAAACAGTGCTGTGATCTTCTAAAAGGCCTGCACCTGGACCATGAGCATCGCTCTATATATTCCACCCACCCCCGTCTCCCTATTTCTCTGTCCTTCTGTTTATACCTGTAGACATGTATTCTTCTATGCTCTTTGTCTCTTATGTCCTCTCTCTTTCTCTCTCTCTCTCTCTCTCTCTCTCTCTGCCAACCGACCCCATCTCTTCACCCTCCCGCTCTTTCTCTCATCTCAGAGGTGACACAGGTCCCGACACTCAATGGAGTCCCTTCCCTCTCCACAACATGACTGACCTCACCAGCTGAGGCATACTCCTGTACGTGTCTGCCTTGGTAACACAGAGTTCCTCTGACTGAGTCGCCACGGTACAGCAAAGAAACACGGACACATAGAACAGGACACAGTACATCCGAGCAGCTGAACTGGACATGGATATACACTATATATACAACAGTATGTGGACACCCCCCTTCATTTGAGTGGATTCTGCTATGTCAGCCACACCCGTTGCTGACAGGTGTTTAAAATTGAGCACACAGCCATGTAACCTCCATAGACAAACATTGGCAGTAGAATGGCCTTCCTGAAGAGCTCAGGGACTTTCAACGTGGGACCGTCGTAGAAGGTCGGCTGGAGTGGTGTAAAGCTCGCTGCCATTGGACTCTGGAGCAGTGGAAACGGGTTCTCTGGAGTGATGATTCATGCTTCACCATCTGGGATGAATTGGAACGCCGACTTATCGCCCAACATCAGTGCCCGACCTCACTAATGCTCTTGTGGCTGAATGGAAGCAAGTCCCCGCATCTAGTGGAAAGCCTTCCCAGATTATATTCCATTATAAGACCCCCACCAACTCTGTATCCAAGCCACTTTCCCTCTGTCTTTACTTTTCTGGAATACAGAGGAAGTTTCATGACTGCTAACTGTCCTTTGGAAGCAGAGCCCAAGCTTTCTGAACATTAAATATTTTTATTTGTTTGGGGGGGATTTTGGTTGGATTGCCAATAAATCCTGTTGCATGCAGGTATATCCTGAAGATATGAGCTCCATATCTCCCCCAATGATGTTGGTATGGGGTCTGTCTGGTGATGCTTGTTGAATGCAGATGGATAAAGCAGGAGATCAATGCTGAGGGAAAGGCATGGGCCTGCAAACATGCATCAATGTACCGCAGAGATAAAAAAAAAATGACTACATGTATACTATAGGTAATACATAGATTATAATACTCATAAATGATCAAATCAATCACTTGTACTACAATGATCAATGCCACACGAGTCTAAAATACAAGGCCACACATGGTAGTGGTAGATCTTTGCTTTTTGTGCTTCTAAATATTTCCATCGCTACTGAAGTTGCCATTCCGTCTCATTTAAAATGACAGTTGCTTGGCATTGTATAGTTGTATCCGTGTGTGTCACTTCAGCTTTTACCACCAAAATACTGTACAATATCTCTGCTTAATGGTGATTGAAATGTGTGTAACATCTGTCAAGGCAACCACTTAATGTCAACATGTCAGAGGTAGCAGGGAGGAACTAAGTCCAAAACTACTGGACTGTCAAATCACACGCCGTAGGGAACAGATTTCTGTGGATCTGCTAGCAATAAAAAGAATCAGCAAGGTTTTGACATGGATTTCATATGGCATCGCTCATGTCTCCGAATTAATCCCGCCGCAAAATTATGGCTTCTTTTCATCCCATTTCCATGGTTACGCTGTCAAAGCTCGTGAGAGGAGAGGAAGAGTGAAGCGGAAGAGAAAGGAAAGACTGGGCGGCTTTGATTTTCTTAACGTTTCAACAGATGAAAAAGCGGAATCTAATCTTAACAGAGAGCAAATTACATTTTACTGGGCTTCTATTGTTCTATGAAAAGGAGGGTGAAAAAAGCTGAAATGACAAAGAGACTCATAATTATGTTACAAGTTAAGGCATTTTAATTAACTGTGTTTTTCCTGTCTATGAGTGTGGGTGGTGGGGGAGTATGCAGGGAAGATGACCAGCTTGACTGAAAGAGAGCAGGACAGCATCCCTAAGGAAAAGAGTGGTAGCTGGTTAGAGAAAGGAGAGATAGGGATAAAACACAAAACAACTGGCTGCAGCTCTCGATACCGTACTCCATACTGTACAAAAATAACAAATTCAACATAGGCATCAAAATCCTGAACTGAAGACTATCCTACACTCCTAGCACATAGTCACTGTTGGATTTTGCCTGAAAGGTCTGAAAGGTAACACTTTTCATATAGCTTGTTTTGTTTGAATGTAACTGTGAAAGAAGCTGCAATAATGTCTGTCAAGAAAATATCCTTCCTATGTTGGGAGCTATCCACAATTCCTTTGAATGTGATGTTCAACTCACCATAAGAACAACAATGCTGAAAACCACTGATGGTCGGCCAGTGGCTGACCACTGGGTTTGACGGCGTGTGGTTTGGGTTGTCTAAAGGGAGCTGACCTGTCATTACCACCCACACCAACACACGTCTCTGGCCACTGGAACACAGGACATTCCAGCCACCCAGGGACAATGAGAAGAGATTCACGGTGAACCACACTATTCAATTTATGGAGGAAGGAGTAGCTGGATGAATTAAAGGTCTGACAAGAACATAATGTAAGAACACAAGACATTCAGTCCTTGACCTTGAACAATGCACCAACATTGATACCTGTACACACTAACCCCCACCCCCACCCCCACCCGTGGTATGGTGGTGTGTTCAGTTGGAGGGGAATACACCTCTCTACCTCTAGCCTCCACAGCTTATCAATGTGCTTCTGCGTTGTGTTTACATATCCTGGTGACCCACAAGATGGCTGTGCGGGAGAGATGGAGCAAGGGAGAAAGGGAGGGGATGAATAATCTCTGAGAAAGCACATGCATATGCAAACCAACCTTAACCCCTCCCACACACACACACACACACACACACACCACACAACACACACACACCCACACACACCCACACACACACACACACACACACAACACACTACATGTAAATCCAGCAGTTCATCTGAGAAAGAGAGAGAGAAAGGGGCATCGGGGTGTGATAATGACTTGGACTGGAATGGGGGAATGGGTAGGGAGGGATGGGCACACACGCATACACACGCACACACACGCACACACACACCACACACCACCACACACACACACACACAACACACACACACCACACACACCACACAACACTCACTAACCGATACAATCTCCAACCTACTTGTATGAATATGAAGCTCAAGTTCCAAATGTAGAGGTATGAGTGATGGGAGGTTGAAGAGATTTGCTATATTTCCTCTCTCGTTTCTTGAATTTTTCCTCTCTCTCTCTCTCTCTCTCTCTCTCTCTCTCTCTCTCTCTCTCTCTCTCTCTCTCTCTCTCTCTCTCTCTCTCTCTCTCTCTCTCTCTCTCTCTCTCTCTCTCTCTCTCTCTCTCTCTCTCTCTCTCTCTCTCCTCTCTCTCCGTGGCGCCTCTTCCGCCTTGGTTGCTCCATTCGTGCTCGGCTGCTTCTTTTCTCGTCTCTCCTCCCTCTTCTCGCTGCTCGCCTTCTATCTCCCCATCTGTCTCTCTTTCTCTTCCTCTCTCTCTCCTCATCTCTCCTCTCGTCTCTCTCTCTCAGTTGTAGTGGTCTGTGGCAGCCGTCTTCGTATGCATGCTCCATTGTGCTGGGGCTGCTTTGTTGTCTCTCTGGCTGATGCCATCCTTCCTCGGCTCAGACAACGGTTCCGCGGTGACGCTGGACACGGCGGTCATGTTCCATTTGCCCATGTGCATTATCTCCCAATCCCCTGGCCCTTTGGTCCCCACAGCTCCCCCTGTCCCCTTGCTCTGAATAGAGTCTAAAGCCATTATGAAGAGAAACACACTGACAGAGAGGGGGAGTGGGAGGGAAACGAGAGAGAAAGGGGGAGTCAGGGAAATGAGAGAGTGGACAGGGAGGGAGAAACAGAGAAATAGAGAAAAGGGGAGGCCCGTTCTTCCATCCTGTGTTGGGACTGGGTGCGATGCATACTAATGACATCATTACAACCGCACACTCTCCCAGATCATGTTTACTCTGTTATGGTTCCTCTCACCTTCCACCTCCCTCACCCAATTTCCAATATCCCTTTGATTTTTTCCCTCCTACTTTTCCACCCTTTCACGTTCTTTCTTTTTGAGAGAAATGTAAATAGCAGAGGGTAATTTTGGTGTATTTGGCCAAAATGCAGGCCTTCATAGTTGGTGGTAATACAGCCTGTGCTGTGCTCTGTGTGTGGGTGGTGCTCCTCTCTGCAAAGCCTCTCTTTTCCATTGCATTGAACTTGACCTCGAGTGACCCTTCTATAATGAGTGAATTGAAAACATCTCCCATTGGAATGCAGTGTGTAGATCCCGGCTATGCATGCTGCTGCTTTTCTTTCTTTCCACTGTTTGATGAATTAAAGGGCCAGCGTAAACATTTCCCTCACCTGCAAACACACGCGCGCAGGCACACACACCTCGCCATAGCGAGGGAACTGTAACTCAGTCTGCAAATCAGTCTGCTTGTTACAGTGTGAATGTACTGTATGTCTAGCGCAAACACCACAAGCGTATGTGTGAGCATAACAAAATATTAGCTAGGCTCTTACATTTCTGGTTACATAGATGGGTTTGGGTCACATAGATGGGACGTAATATAGAAAAAATACATTCAAAGTATTTCTTAGTCATTTTAATGCTGGTGTGGGTACAGATTCTGACTGTAGAAGGTGTTTAAAAAAAATTTGGGACACATTGTGAGTTCAATATTGTGACTCCATTATTTGCTTCCAATAATAGCAGACATCGCCGTGTCAATAGGTTTCCAAGGTTTCCAGAAATCAAAAGTTATGATTTTTGCTTATTTTCGTCATGGATATGCTTTTGAAAAGCTTATTAAAACACAGTGGTTGGTTTAGATGCTTTCATTGGTTTGAGTGGATAGAAGTGACTTTGTGTTGATGTGGTGGTGGTGTGTGTATCGGAAGGATGTGTGTGTGGCCAAATGTGTCCAAGCCTGACGGTGTGGTGATAGGCCCTGTTTGATCTTAATCCTGATCTACCATCCCTTGACGTTGTCGCAATCCATCACTTACAGCCCTGACACAGACACAAGCATGCACACACACACCCACACCCACACCCACACCCACACCCACACACACACACACACACACACACACACACACACACACACATACACACACACACACACACGCACACACACTAGGGGGAGGGGCCTGTAAAACAACCCTAGAGGAAGTTCATGAATAATAAGCAGGTGTGAAGGAGAGTGGTCCAGTTTGAGCAATACCCCCCGCCCCCGTATCCACGGCTCTGCAGTGCCCTCACACCCCTCCTCCATCACCATGTTTATGCATGGCCTCCTGTTTCATATGTATCCGCCACATAATTTCTCCTGTTGTTCTGGGAACTGATGATACGGGCTGCATTAAGAATGATGACCCGTACACAGATTACAGCGCTGTCAGAGCAGCACACACACACACATAGGGAAGAACACATACACACATAAATAGGCACAAACACACATAAATAGGCCCTGGCGCTGAAAACAATACCCCAGGCGGCCGATACCTCACCCTTGTTACGCCACCATCAGAAAGTACTCAAAACACACAGCAACCAGCTCTGACAAAACAACATTTTATTTAGGGTTGAATATGCATGGAGCTGAGAAAACACCAAGTTTTATCTTTATATATATATATTTATATATATACACTGCTCAAAAAAATAAAGGGAACACTAAAACAACACAATGTAACTCCAAGTCAATCACACTTCTGTGAAATCAAACTGTCATCTTAGGAAGCAACACTGATTGACAATACATTTCACATGCTGTTGTGCAAATGGAATAGACAACAGGTGGAAATTATAGGCAATTAGCAAGACACACCCAATAAAGGAGTGTTCTGCAGGTGGTGACCACAGACCACTTCTCAGTTCCTATGCTTCCTGGCTGATGGTTGGTCACTTTTGAATGCTGGCGGTGCTTTTCACTCTAGTGTAGCATAGACGGAGGTCTACAACCCACACAAGTGGCTCAGGTAGTGCAGGCTCATCCAGGATGGCACATCACATGCGAGCTGTGGAAAGAAGGTTTGCTGTGTCTGTCAGCGTAGTGTCCAGAGCATGGAGGGCGCTACCAGGAGACAGGCCAGTACATCAGGGTAGACGTGGAGGAGACCGTAGGGAGGCAACAACACCGCAGCAGCAGACCGCTACCCCGCCTTTTGTGCAAAGAGGACAGGCGGAGCCACTGCCACAGACGCCTGCCAGAATGACCTCCCAGCAGGCCACAAATGTGCATATGTTGCTCAACGGTCAGAACACAGACTCCATGAGGGTGGTATGAGGGCGCCGATCGTCCACAAGGGGGGTTGTGCTTACAGCGCCAACACCGTGCAGGACGTTTGGCAGTTGCCAGAGACACACCTAAGAATTGGCAAAGTTCCGCGATCAGGGACTGGTCATCAGCTGCGCCTGTGCTCTTCACAGATGAAAGCAGCGTTCACAGTGAGTCACGATGTGACATGACGTAGCAGAGTCTGGAGACGCCGTGCGAGAACGTTCTAGCTGCCGGCTAAACATCCTCAACAGCATGACGCGGTTTGGCGTTGGGGTTCAGTACATGTGTGGGGTGGCATTCTTTGTGTGGCCCAGCAGCCCTCCATAGTGCTCGCTCAGAGTAGCCCTGACTGCCATAGTGTAGCCGAGATTGAGATGTCCTCTCAGACCCCTGTGAAGACCTGTATGCTGGTGTGGGTTGCCGCTGGCTGGGTTTCCTTCCTAATCAGCACACGACAATGCTAGCAACCTCATGTGCTGGAGTGTGTCAGGGCAGTCCTTTGGCAAGAGGTAGGCATTGATTGCTATGGTACTTGGCCCGGCCCGTTCCGCAGCAGACCTGAATCCAATTGAGCTACATCTGGGACATTGTCTCATGTCTCGCTCCCATCCACAGACTGTGGTACAAGACTGTCCAGCGAGTTGGCGGATGCTTTAGTCCAGGTCTTGGGAGGAGATCCCTCAAGGAGACCATCCGCACAGCCTCGATCAGGAGCAGCCCAGGCGTTGTAGGGAGGCTCATACAGGCACATGGAGGCCCACCACACTACTGAGCGCCTTCATTTTTGACTGTTTAAGGACGATTACATCAAAGTTGGATCAGCCTGTAGTGTGGTTTTCCACTTTAATTTTGAGTGTGACTCCAAATCCAGACCTCCATGGGTTGATAAATTTGATTTCCATTGATCATTTTTGTGTGATTTTGTTGTCAGCACATTCAACTATGTAAAGAAAAAAGTATTTAATAAGAATATTTCATTCATTCAGATCTAGGATGTGTTATTTTAGTGTTCCCTTAATTTTTTTGGAGCAGTGTATATATTTATATATATATATATTGAAGCGTATGGCATTGTGCATGTAAAAGACATGTTAATGGCATGAGAACATATCGTGGTGTTGCGTGTTTTCTAAGAGACGTGTTGGTTGCAGGAGAAGTATGTGGTAACGTAGGCTGGTCTGAACGCTCGTTTAACTTCATCCAGGAAGCATAACATCAGTTACTTATGTTCCTCTTCTACGGGCATAGCGGGAACGGATGCAAACGTATCATCAGCAGCACAGCGTCTTGTTTCTTCCACCTCTTTTGTAGTAGCCAAGTGCAGAATGTCATTCACCTGTTTACCTTGTAGCCTATAAGCACTGAACAATACTTCACTTTCCACACGCTTGCTGTTTAACCTATGGGCTCACTCTTGCAATTATCACCTTCCCCTCTCTCAACTGGTGGGTGTAAATCTTGGGATTTAACTTAACTTATCTTATTCAACTTACCCTTGTCTTCTCACTTTTAGTTTTTCAGCAACAGTTTGACAACCATTCACCTCCCCACCACCACCAGCTATAATAACCTTAAAGGACAACTTGATATAGTCCCAAAGGGTTTTGCTTGTCATCGCTCAAGTTTTCCAGATATGCAATTTTCAAAAATACAGAAATCATCCCTGTATGATGCATTTTGCATCATATGATGCTGCTTTGCGTTATATAGTATTTTCAAAGTTTTATATCTTGAACATTTGAGTGCTGACAAGCAACACATTTTGGGACTATATCAACAATGGACTAATGAAAAAAATACCATAAAGATAGTTTTTGGGTGGAATCTTCCTTTAAGGCCCATCATTGGGACCCCTTTCCTCCAGCAGGGGGGAGGCAGGCTTTGGATACCAGCAGCCCCGCATAGGGCTACCTGCCATCACATCATCTGGCTCCATACGAGGCCATTCCCCAAACGATTAAATAAAATGTCATATTGCATTCCGTCTTTGTTGTTCATTCAGTTAAGCCTGTACTCGGTTGAATTGTATGTGAGGTCATATAATAGTATAAGGTATAAGTGTAGACAGTTTGTGTCTGATCAGAAATATGAAACAATATCTCCTCCATCCTCCCTCCTCTTTCTCTTTCTCCCACTCCCTTCCTCCCTCCCTGTCTCTCTCTTTTCCCCTATTGCTCTCTCTCGCTGTCTCTCTATCTGTGTCCCTCTCTCCCTCTCTCTGTCAGCCTTCCTTATAATACATTTCTCCTGTCATTTGTAGTTGGAGAAAGAGACACCATCTGATCCTACCTTTTTATGCCTTTCTTCTTCTTCTTCAAAGATCTGACTGCCGGAAAAAAATTATGCATAATGTTTATCATGGACAAGTGAAAAACAAGACCTAATAAATAATTAATAAGCAACAATGCGTATTTTTTAACATTTCCATATCAAATAAATATCATCTCAAGTTTGAAAAGAATTATAGATATAAAATAAATATGTGACGTGAAAGAGCAGATATTAACTCCAATATGGTTTCCAATTGGAGTATATTTCTCTCCAACTACCGAGTAACAAACGAGAGATCAGAGATACGCAGGCCTTCCAATGGACCACATCTGTCACCCATTACTGTAGGTCACCTACATTTAGACAGGTGGGAATGTGGACTCTCTCTCTCTCTCGCTCTCTCTCTCTCACACACTCTCGCACACACACACACACACACACACACACACACACACACACACACACACACACACACACACACACACACACACACACACACACACACACACACACACACACACACACACACACACACACACACACACACACACACACACACACACACACACACACACACAAACACAGTGCTGCCTGGTTTTCTGTATCAGTGTGTCTAGGCCTGTGAGTGTTTTCAGAGTCCTGTTAAAGAGAGAGCCTTGGCAGGACCAGACACACTCACCTCACCCCCTAGACCCACACAGAGGCAAGGTTATCATATTCCCCAACCGCTGCCAGAAACACACGTCTGCTGGGACATTTACACAAACACACACACACACGTCCGTGCTTGCATGCATACACACACACGGGTGCATAGAGTATACACACAAATGTGCACGCGCACCCTCACACACCATTTAGGGGTTCTAAGCATGCCTAGGTATATAGTATTACAGCCGGAAAGGCTTGGGCTATGGAGAATAAGGGTTAAGAGGGTTGAGTGTGTGTGCCTGTGGGATGGGGGGTATGACAGGGCAGAGTGGTGTATGCTACAACTGTGCCTTCTGCTGGCCAGTGAGTAGAACTATAGCCTAGGTCATTGGAAGGGAGGTGGGCCGCTAGAAACCTAGACCCCAGTACAACCACCAGGGATCAAACACAGGAGAGTAGCAGGGAAATGGAAACCAATGACACAGAGTGGGCGACTTCAGGTCAAATCTAATGAAATGATAGGGGAATTCCAATTGGCCAAAATATATGTATGATGTTTTGGATCTTCCTGAAATCATCTGGTAATCAAAAACAAGACAACAGCAAAACATCTGAACAGACCTTAGGAAAGTGGTTTGTAAAGGGCTTCCAAGAGTGGTTTTCAAATGCTGCTCTTTTTATAATCACTGTTATAACAAGAGGATGAGATAGTGAGGGGGGAGGGTGCAACTGATTAGCGGTGTTACCTTCAAGTAGGTTTCGTTTTTTTTTGGGGTGTTTTGGACAGGGATCGCAGATGGCCATAAGCATCTGGGGATGGGGGACGTCCGTAAGCCTCTTCTTCTGGTGCCAAAGGTTGCATGTTCAAATCCAGAGATAGAAAGTTGTTTTTTAGTTATTTTTTAAGCCTATCCCAAACCTTAACCCTTACCTTAACCATTCGGAGTTAATGCCTAACCTTAAGAATTCTGAGTTAATATCTAAATGTATCCCTATAAATGTATCCCTATGTTGATGTGGGGCGCCGTCCTCAAACAATCGCATGGCATGCTTTCGCAGTAAAGCCTATTGTAAATTGGACAATGCAGTTAGATTAACAAGAATTTAAGTTTTTAACCGATATAAGACACTTGTATGTACCTAGATGTTTAATATCCATAATTTTTACGATTATTTATTTTAATTGTCCCCGGACTTTGAACTACTCCCCTCTGGGCGCAGGTATAGGGCACCCCTCGGAAGGAAAAACAGAACTAGACAATCATTTGTACCAGGTGTGATATCCCTCCTAATTACAATAGCTCTGGCTAATGTTCCTATTGACCCAGTAAGGCCAGCAGGCTAGTCTCTTTTTATTGGTATGTTACTGTTAAGAAAGTTGTATTGTCAATTTGTTTTGTATTTAAACGCCACTTTAAACGTGTACACGACACTGCAACAAAATTTCCCCAAGGGGACAATACAGTCAGTAAAGTAAAGTAAAGAAGTGCTGTACCTATGAAGTCCGTGGTCCATCAATTCATGATAACCACATTAGCTAACCACCATGCTAGCTCACCAGCCACATACAAAAGCAGCGGGGCCTCGGACCTCGTCAAGCTGTGACTGGAATAGCTTTGCAATTTGCCCCGGCAGAAAACAGCATTTTGATCTTAATGAATGGCAAACGGCCGTCATTAAAAGTGGTAGGGATTATTTGGGGGTGCTGGGTATGTTGCGGGGGCCGTGCGGGCTTCCTGGCTGTCTTGGAGGGCCTAGCTCTGATCCTTCATTAAATACATCACAGCAGGACCTATTCACAGGACCCTCAAAGAGATGGCCTGCGTTTAAAAGCCATTTTCATAAATCTACACACATATTCTCAGACTGTTTAATGGAAGATATATGAGGCGACTGGGCACTGTGTGTGTGTGTGTGTGTGTGTCCATGTGTGTGTGTTTGCTAATGACCAGCATGTGCTAATTACTGTCTCTGTATATTGAATGCTCTCTCTGCTCACTCTCTGTTCTACCTTAATTGCATTAAACTTGGCCTGGTGATTGGCTACACTGGGAGTCGGAGAGGAACAGAGAGGGAGAGTGCCCCATTCACTGACAGCTGGTCAGACAACTAATGGACCCTTGGTGTGTGTGTGTCTGTCTGTGTGTGTGTGTGTGTGTGTGTGCATCTGTATGTGTGCACGTCTGTGTGTGTGTGTGTGCACATGCGTGCATGTGTGTGTGTGTGTGGGGGGGAGGGAGGGGGTGAAGGAGTGGGGTAGTTTACTTTACTCGGCCTCCTTGTTTATACTCAGCTGTGTGATCTTGACACATACTACCGACACACACTAACCCATCTCTGAGTAACACTAGGCCCTGCCAAGAACAGCACACAAGCGCTCTGTTCGCCTCTGAATTCACAGACAGAAATGCGATTCCCTCTATATCAATATGATATTGATTATCAAGATGTCATATTCTAGTGGTGGTCTCATTTGAAAAATATACTTGATGAGAACCTGCATAAATAGAGGCTCATTAAAAAATATACATCAAATAAATTGATGACTTTATTTCATCATTATACTTGATCTTCCCTCAGTTAATTGTTTTCTATCTAGAAGCACGCCGTGAGATTTAGACATATGTCCCATCGCTTTCTTCTTTTCATACAAAATAAGATTTGATGAAAGACCACCATTGTGTTGTTTGTATAGGAATCTGGACCCCTTTTGGGTTTACATTGAACTCCAAACTGAAGCCACAACAAAACATACTCATCATTCTCTCTTTCTCATTTTCTCTCTTTCATCCTCAAACAGAGCCTACCTATGGGTCTTTCTTCAATATCTGTTTGATGTCTCCAAAATGAGAATGTCAATATACAACATATGTAGTCAACCAAACAGACCTGAGATTAGAGGAGAATCATACAAGACTCAATCAAGACATACGGGGTCTAGATGCAGTAAACTTATATGCATTTTATTCGCACCCGTATGCATAAATACATATAAAACACACACATGCATAAATACAAAGGGCAAAGTGCTGACTGGTTGTAGGGTGTCCCAGCCCCGCCTCGACCCACCTAACCCCCCGACTGTGGAACTGAGCCCAGAGAGAGAGAGACCCCCAGACGGGGAGAGGCAGGGAGATGGGGGGGTCGGTACCGTGGCTGGGGCTATCCGAGGGGAAATTAGCCAGCACTTAGCTCCACACATGCACAGCAGCCTCAGCTGGGAGTCCAGGCCATGAGATCCAAGCATGCAGACATGAAAGAGACACTACTGCCTCAGAGCACAGAGAGAGCTCCACAGCACTGCAGCCTCGCTAAGGGACATGTTTAAGTGTGTGTGTGTGTGTTTGTGGGTGTGTGTTCTCCAAAGAGGAGCATGTTTTAAACAAAATGTCCAACAACATCAAACATTTGGAGGAATGGGATATTCGAAATACCCACAACATGGTGAATAGATGCTTCAAAGAGCCCACTTCTCACCCTTTGACTAACGTCCTGAGGAGATGCATACACACCTCACACACGCCTCCTATGAGTCAGGGGGTCATGGCAAATACAAGCCCTGGGTGTA
>NC_036858.1:36967530-36978033 GCF_002910315.2 Salvelinus sp. IW2-2015 | reverse complement strand
TACTTGGTCTGCTTTATTTTACTCAGCTGTGTGATCTTGACATGCAACCAACACATATTTACCCATTTCTGAGTCAGACTAGGCACTGACAAGAACAGCTCAGACAGAAATGTTACTCTTTCTCTATCAATGTGACAGTGATGTTCAAGATGTCAAGTCCTATCTTTCTCATTGTAGATTCATTTCCTCATTATACACTTTATATTCCCTCAGTTATCACCCTTTTCTAATATACAGTACCAGTCAACAGTTTGGACACACCTACTCATTCAGTGATGGAAAAGCAGCCAACAGTGCTCAGCATATGTGGGAACTCCTTTAAGACTGTTGGAAATGCATTCCAGGTGAAGCTGGTTGAGAGAATGCCAAGCGTGTGCAAGCTGTCATCAAAGGCAAAGGGTGGCTACTTTGAAGAATCTCAAAAAATATATATATTTAGATTTGTTTAACACTTTTTTGGTTACTACATGATTCCATATGTGTTATTTAATAGTTTTGATGTCTTCACTATCATTATACAATGTACATTCTATTTATTTTCAACTCTCCATTTCGCAGCTTTCTCTTATTGAATGAAACTCTGACATTGTCCCTTTTGACTCAGTGGCTTGATGCTAACTTTTTCTACCAAAGTTCGCAAAACATTGGAGTGTAGGCTATTTGACACGCTACAGTTAGGCCCTAAAGCTTAGGTTTAGGCTACACACTAACGGCAGATAAAAATAATGAAAGAAAAACCTCAATGTAGCCTATAGATATGAATTCCACAAGAATAATACATTTATGGATTTTTAATGCATTTTTTTCTCTTTGTTCAACCCACCCACCCTAAACCTGCCCTCCCTGCGGCAGGTTTTGAGTCAACCCGCACATCACTAGCTCCTACCTATGGGTCGTTCTTCAATATCTGATTGATGTCTCCAAAACGAGAATGGCAATATGCAACATGCACCTAGTGTACTAAAAATGAAGACCTTCTTCCCCACCCCTTTGCCTCAATTTGTCAGGGCATGGACCACAAGGTGTCGAAAGCATTCCACAGAGATGCTGGCCCATGTAGACGCCAATGCTTCCCACAGTTGTGCCAACTTGGCTGCATGTCCTTTGGGTGGTGGACCATTCTTGGTACACATGGAAAAACCCAGCAGAGTCGCAGTTCTTTACACAAACCAGTGAGCCTGGCACCTACTACCATACTCCGTTCAAAGGCACTTAAATCTTTTGTCTTTCCCATTCACCCTCTGAATGGCACACATACACAATCCATATCTCAACTGTCTCAAGGCTTAACAATCCTTCTTTAACCTGTCTCCTCCCCATCATCTACACTGATTGAAGTGGATTTAACAAGTGACATCAATAAGGGATCGTAGCTTTCACCTGGTCAGTCTATGTCATGGAAAGAGCATGTTAATGTTTTGTACGCTCAGTGTATATGTACACAAGTAACACATACAAATAGACCTAGATTAGAAGAGAATAGTACATGAGTGAATAAAGACAGATGGGTATAGATATAGTAGGCTTATATGTTTATATATATTCGCACAAACACAGACATGAATGCATAAAAGCAAACAGAAAAGTACTGACTGGTTGTAGGGTGTCCGAGCCCTGCCTCGGCCCCCCAAACCCCCGACTGAGCGCAGAAAGAGAGACCCCCAGACGGGGAGAGACAGGGTGATGGGGGAATCATTGCTGAAGCTGGGGCTATCCAAGGGGAAATTAGCCAGCACTTAGCTCCATACATGCACAGCAGCCTCAGCTGGGAGTCCATGAGATGAGATCCAAGCATGGAGACATGAAAGAGACACTATACTGCCCCAGAGCACAAAGAGAGCTCCACAACACTGCAGCCTTGCTAAGGGAGATGTTTAAGTGTGTGTGTGAGAGACTGTTTGTGAGAGCAAGTAATGTGTGTGTGTGCGGGGGATTGGGGGGGGGGGGGATTTTTTAAAACAAAATGTCCAACAACATCAAACATTTGGAGGAATGGGAGATGTGAAAAATCCACAACATGGCGAATAGATGCTTCAAAGAGTCCACTTCTAACCCTTTGACTAACGTCCTGAGGACATGTACACACACCCCACACAAGTCCCCTATGAGTCAGGAGGTCATGGCAAATACATGCCCTGGGTGTACCAGCAACACAGCCTCTCTGCCGAGGAAAAGGAGAGAGGGATGGAGCGGAGGAGGGGTGATGCTTGGCTATATACATGCCATTCTTTTATAACTGATGTGTAAAAACAATATGAGTGTGTTTGTATGTGTGTGTGTGCATGCCCATGGCCCAGCAGTAACTCCATGTTTATCAACTCTATATTATGGTCGCATCATCATTTACAATGGGAGCATCTGCTCATTACCTAGCCTGTGCATGAGACAAATTGTTTTTACAGGGAGTCAGCCATAGGGACACTCAACGACAGAGTGCAAATCTAGATACCCGCACAGGACGATTTACAAAAGCTGTTACTCCAAAACCAGATTTAGAGAAACGCTTATATTTTAGGGGGATCAAATAATTAGCCAGGGCTGTTATGGAGGCACAAAGCTATTGGTGAATTTGGAAAAAACAGGGCTTTGTAGAAATCCCATCGAGTCGAAGCGTTTTATGGCTACCTACAGCTGTGGAGTAAACACACATATCACATCTGGCTACATGACTCTAATTTATCTGCTTTTCTCCTAAATTAAAGTCCCGGCGCTTTGCAATGGGAAACCAGTGGGAAGCAGAAAAGGAGAATTCCCATCTCCTCTCTCCCATTTAGCATATTAGCTCCTGTAACCAGCGAGGATCAAGGGGGACGAGTCAGAAAGCAAAGCACCTAGCAGAAGAAGAAAAAAGACACGTGACGAAACGCTTTATTCAAGACTATGCTGCTTAGACCTAATGGAATCTAGCAGTGGAAAACGTGCTACTCATCCATGATTCAGTCCATTCTTTGCCTGAAAATATGACAAAGAAAGTCTTGGTTGTCTGAAAGTATAGAAATGTAAACAATTAGACAAAAGTGAAGTGATACAAACAGGCAAATCAGATAGATGCATCCTACTGCAAATTGTAAAACAATTTGGAAATCAGCCAATAGAAACTAACAATACCAGTACCAGTGAGGGGAGCTATGGGAGGTAGAGTACTGTATAGGTAAACTAAACCCCTTCCTCCCCTGTTCCCTGATCAGGTTGATATGAGGCGATGATGAGCAGTGTGACGCGATGGCTAGGACATATCTGAGGCTGTCAGGACGCATCGAGACGGCCGGTGCCATCCCTCAACCTGAAGGCTGACATTATTCTCCATCTTTCTGAGAGGATGGGGGGGGGTAATATCTTTGACATTCATGGATGCGTGGACCCCCCGCGGCTACGTGACAGCATGGTAGAGAGTGATGCCATCACCACCAGTCCCCCGAATCAGTGGTCACCAGTGTGCCTGGGGGCAAGGGGGCGATGGGGTGAGGAGAGGGTGGTGACGACAGGGCTGAGACAGATTAGATGGGTATGTATCATAATCCTCCTAGGAAAGATAGCCTGGTTATTTCACACAAAAATGCAGGTACACACACACATGCACACACACACACATGCACACACAGGAACACACAGTCAGACACACACTCCATAATGCATGTGTAGGGACAAACATGTACAGTAGACACATACACTCACAAGCACATACACCTCCATCTGAGAAGATCTGAAACACCGTTCACAAAGCCTCATTCCCAAACTGTCAAAATATATGATCACTATTCTTTTAAAACCACATAGCGACACCTCTCCCTGCATTACACAGTTATATCCATATTTTAATAAAAGCCGAACAGCATTTGTGTAGATTTACTGTACTACCAAAAACATACAGTGCTCCACTGAGTGAACTTCATATACTCCCGGTCAATAATATACTGCACAACTAGCCTCAGCCATAAGCATAGAGCAGTATTTCCATATGCTGTATAATCATTCATGTCAAGACTCTCCGCCCCAACCAAGGCCTTATTAGGTCTGGGAGTCCCCTCTGTAGTAAGAATCAGTTCCACAGAGACATATAGCCGTTCTCTCTCTGTATGAGACCCTATCTCCATATGCTCTGAGCAGGCTGTATATATCTACACTACATGACCAAAAGTATGTGGACACCTGCTTGTCAAACATCTCATTCCAAAATCATGGGCATTAATATAGACTTGGTCCCCCCTTTGCTGCTATAACAGCCTCCACCCTTCTGGGAAGGCTTTCCACTAGATGATGGAACGTTGCTGTGGGGTCTTGCTTCTTTTCAGCCAGAAGAGCATTAGTGACGTCGGGCACTGATGTTAGGCAATTAGGCCTGGCTCGCTGTCAGCGTTACAATTCATCTCAAAGGTGTTCGATGGGGTTGAGGTCAGGGCTCTGGGCAGGCCAGTCAAGTTCTTCCACACCTATCTCAACAAACAATTTCTGTATAGGCCTAACTTTGTGCACGGGGGGATTGTCATGCTGAAACAGAAAAGGGCCTTTCCCAAACTGTTGCCACAAAGTTGGAAGCACAGAATTGTCTAGAATATCATTGTATGCTGTAGTGTTAAGATGTCCCTTCACTGAAACTAAGGAGCCTAGTCAGATCCATGAAAAACAGACCCAGACCATTATTCCTCCTCTACCAAACTTTACAGTTGGCACCATGCATTGGGGCAGGTAGCGTTCTCCTGGCATCCTCCAATCCTAGATTCATCCATCGGACTGCCAGATGGTTAAGCGTGATTCATCACTCCAGAGAACGCGTTTCCACTGATTCAGAGTCCAATGGCGGTGAGCTTTATTCCACTCCAGCCGATGCTTGGCATTGCGCATGGTAATCTTAGGCTTGTGTTCAGCTGTTCGGCCATGGAAACCCATTTCATGAAGCTCCCGACGAACAGTTATTGTGCTGACGAACAGTTATTGTGCTGACGTTGCTTCCGGAGGCAGTTTAGAACTCGGTAGTGAGTGCTGCAACCGAGGACAGGCGATTTTTACAAGCTAAGCAGCACTCTGCGGTCCCATTCTGTGAGCTTGTGTGGCCTACAACTTCGCAGCTGACCCGTTGTTGCTCTTAGATGTTTCGACTTCACAATAACAGTACATACAGTTGACCGGGGCAGCTCTAGCAGGACAGAAATTTGACAAACTGACTTGTTGTAAAGGTGGTGTCATATGACGGTGCCATGTTGAAAGTCCCTGAGCTCTTCAGTAAGGCCATTCTACTGTCAATGTTTGGCTATGGAGTTTGACTGGCTGTGTGCTTGATTTTATACATCTGTCAGCAACGGGTGTGGCTGAAATAGCCTATTCCACTAATTTGAAAGGGTGTCCACATACTTTTGTATATACAGTATAGTGTCCCATAGTATAGTGTCCCATCTCCCATAGTTTCTGTCTGGTCTTTTCACTGGTCTATGAATCCTCATAGGCCATTACGTGAGCATCAGGACACTCTCAAGCGGTCGAGAGGCGCAAGAGGTAGAGAGACAGGAGGATGCAGTCACCGGAGACCAGTGTGTGTGTGTGTGTGGGGGGGGGGGATTTGGTGGGGTTGTAAAGTTGGTGGTGTGTGGTGTGTGGTGTGTGGTGTGTGGCGTTGACAGCTTTGACTCCCTAGTGGGGAGCACACAAACAAGGTCCCATGTGGTTCAGGGAGAGAAAGGGGAGCTGTGACACATTTATGACACTCTCTTCCCCCTTCTTCAACCCTTCTCTCTTTCGCTCTCTCTCTCCCTCTCACACACACAGATATGGAGTCAAATCCGATTCAAAAGTCGAACGGGCGCGAGATGGCATGCTTGAAACATCATTGAGTGAGCAAACACAAACACTTAAGTCGAGAGAGAAAACGTGTTCAAACGAGCAGAGGACATGTCCCGCGAGCATGACTTTAAGCGAGCAGAATTACATTGCCGCACTCAGTAAATACATTTGAGAGCAGAGATGTTTGTTCCCCTGAAGAAAAACTTAATACATGTCAAAACTCAGAAATTACTGCACTCTCACAAATACACCGTGTCCCCAAAATGTTCCAGTTTGCGCTGCAAAATCCATCTTGCTCTCGCAACTGCATACTATAATATCTAGCCAATTAACATAGTGTGTAGCAGTCTACTGAAATGCAATTGGTCAGGTTTATTGACCAATCACAGCTTGACTGCTCACTAAACTAAGAAAATCCATAGGTAAATTGTTAGGATCATAAGAAAAGCCATGCATGAAACATGAAACGTAAACGTGAAATTTCATCTGTGAACATACAAACACCATGTTACGATTACAGAGTAACATTTTAGACTTGAACAGATCTTGTTTTGCAATTCTGACTTACAATAAAACCTTTCAGAGTTTTGGCAGTTTCATCTCAACCCCCCCAAAAGAACATACACTAAACAGCCTGTGAGGAGTGGAACAAGAACAAGCATAACACAATATACAGTTGAAGTCGGAAGTTCACATACACCTTAGCCAAATACATTTAAGCTCAGTTTTTCACAATTCCTGACATTAAATCCTAGTAAAAATTACCTGTCTTAGGTAAGTTAGGATCAACCCTTTATTTTAAGAAAGTGAAATGTCAGAATAATAGTAGAGAAAATTATTTATTTCAGCTTTCATTTGTTTCATCACATTCTCAGTGGGTCTGAAGTTAACATACACTCAGTTAGTATTTGGTAGCATTGCCGTTAAAATGTTTAACTTGGATCAAATGTTTCAAGTAGCCTTCCACAAGCTTCCCACAATAAGTTGGGTGAATTTTGGACAATTCCTCCTGACAGAGATGGTGTAATTMAGTCAGGTTTGTAGGCTTCCTTGCTCGCACATGCATTTCAGTTCTGCCCACATATTTTCTATGGGATTGAGGTCAGGGCTTTGGGATGTCTTAAACTTCCTGACTGATGTCTTGAAATGTTGCTTCAATATATCCACATCATTTTTCTTCCTCATGAAGCCATCTATTTTGTGAAGTGCACCAGTCCCTCCTGCAGAAAAGCACCCCCACAACATGATGCTGCCACCCCCGTGCTTCACGGTCGAGATGGTGTTCTTCAGACCAGAGGACATTTCTCCAAAAAGTACAATCTTTGTCCCCATGTGCAGTTGCAAACCATAGTCTGGCTTATTTATGGCGGTTTTGGAGCATTGGCTTCTTCCTTGCTTAGCAGCTTTTCAGGTTATGTTGATATAGGATTAATTTTACTGTGGATATAGGTACTTTTGTACCTGTATCCCCCAGCATCTTCACAAGGTCCTTTGCTGTTGTTCTGGGATTGATTTGCACTTTTCACACCAAAGTACGTCCATCTCTAGGAGACAGAACGCTGTTCCTTCCTGAGCGGTATGACGGCTGCATGGTCCCATGGTGTTTATACTTGCATACTATTGTTTGTACAGATGAGCGTGGTATCTTCAGGCATTTGGAAATTGCTCCCAAGGATGAACCAGACTTSTGGAGGTCTACAATTTTTTCTCTGAGGTCTTGGCTATTTTGCTCATGACAGGTTGTAGTCCAGACTTAATCAATATTTAGTTTAGTCTTTTATTGATATGGATATAGCCTCTGCGTGATGGGGTTGTGAAACGCAAATGGCCTACATACAGAGTGGAACTCACTAATACAACAGTCAAAATGCCTAACATAAGACCTACTGTCCGTGATCCCAAATACTGGAGAAAGTGTGATTCATTAGGTTACATGATCACCACAGTGGCCCCCGYGGCTAAAAAAATGTATTATGCAAATTATATGGCCATTAAATAACACACAACAGCAWGGCATATTTAGATAGCGGAATAGGCCTYACCTAAATCATATTTACTTTCTATTTTGCAGCTCAGGCGGTTATTCTAGGCTCTTCTGTGTCTATTATTCTCACACAAGTCATTTGCTGAAGGCCCGAGCTCATATTACACCATCTACTGGTATTATGTAGTGATTGAATGCAGTTCTAAAACAAGCTCTATACTTTTATTGTGTAATTGAAACCATGGAAGCTACAAAGCAACTATTACGTCTGGGCTAGAGTTGCTTGACTGAATAGCTAACTTCGGATCACGCCACATTATTGACAAAAGTTTGTACGTATAAAAAATATCTGTAACTGAGTAAAGGGAGACGTAAAGAAAATAATTGAACGTGTAAATGGTCATTCATAGTTCTAACATAGGGTTTCTACATTTACAGATCTAATTTAACGTTTAAGTTTCATGTTTCACACCTGACTTTTCTTAGGATCCTAAACATTTACATATGGATTTTCATACAATCCTAGCGATACGTACGTTCAAAAGAAAGCTATGATAATGAAAGCTATGATTGAGGAGGGGGGAGCCAAGAGAGGTCAGGATCTGAAGTAAATTATAGCAATATTGTAAACCGCTAACCCAATACTTGATCACTTTTCCTCTGTTAGTTGTGCTGTTACAATACATATGAATGACCTTAACRTCACTAGGGTAGGGGGAAGCATTCGMAATTTTGGATGAAATGCATGCACAATTTACACTGCCTGCTTCTCGGGCCRAGAAGATATAATATGCATTTAACTGGTAGATTTGGATAGAAAACACTCGAAAGTTTCCAAAACTGTTAAAATGGTGTCTGTGAGTATAACAGAACTGATTTGGCAGGCGAAAACCTGAGAAAAATCCATTCAGGAAGTAGTTTTTTTTGTTGGTTTTGTGGTTTTCTATTAAATYCCATTACAGTATCCATTGACTTAGGACTCAAARTGCAGTTTCTATGCCTTCCACTAMATGTCAACAGTCTTTAGAAACAGTTTCAGGCTTGTATTCTGAAAAATGAGGGAATAAGAGCATTCGGAATGACTGGACACTAAAGTGTCGAAGAGGTTAACTTCTTATGGCTGGGGGCGCTATTTTCATGTTTGGATGAAAAGCATGCCCAGAGCAAACTVCCTGCTACTCAGGCCCAGAAGCTAATATATGCATATTATTAGTAGATCTGGATAGAAAACACTCTGAAGTTTCTAAAACTGTTTGAATGATGTCTGTGAGTATAACATAACTCATATGTCAGGCAAAAACCTGAGGAAAATCCAACCAGGAAGTGGGAAATCTGAGGTTTGTAGTTTTTCAAGTGATTGCCAATCCAATATACAGTGTAAAATGTGGCCCGATTGCACTTCCTACGGCTTCCAGTAGATGTCAACCGTCTTAAGAATGTTGTTTCAGGCMTCTACTGTGAAGGGGGAGCGAATAAGAGCTGTTTGAATCAGGGGTCTGGCAGAAAGCATTGAGTTTAGACGCGCGCAGCCGTGAGCGTGAGCTCCGTTCCTTTTAATTTCTAAAGACAAAGGCATTGTCCGGTTGAAATATTTTTGAAGATTTATGATAAAAACATCCAAAAGATTGATTCTATACATCGTTTGACATGTTTCTACGAACTGTAATATAACTTTTTTGACTATTCGTCTGGACTTAGTGCTCGCGCCTTGTGCATTTGGATTACTGGACTAAACACGCAAACAAAAAGGAMGTATTTGGACATAAATTATGGACTTTATCGAACAAAACAAACATTTATTGTGGAACTGAGATTCCTGGGAGTGCATTCCGATGAAGATCATCAAAGGTAAGTGAATATTTATAATGCTATTTCTGACTTTTGTTGACTCCACAACATGGCGGGTATCTGTATGGTGGCTGAGTGCTGTACTCAGATTATCGCATGGTGTGCTTATGCCGTAAAGCATTTTTGAAATCTGATACAGCGGTTGCATTAAATTAATTCTATGCTCGCTTCGAGGCTAGTAACACTGAAACATGCATGATAGCATTAGCTGATCCGGATGACTGTGTGATCATCCCTCTCCACAGCCAATGTGAGTAAGACCTTTAACTCCTCTGGTAGGCTCATGTCACTGGGCAGCTCTCGGCTGTGCTCCCCTTTGTAGTTTTTAATAGTTTGCAAGCCCTGCCATATCCGACGAGCGTCGGGGCCGGTGTAGTACGATGTGATCTTAGTCCTGTATTGACGCTTTGCCTGTTTGATGGTTCGTCGTCGTTCGTGTTGTGAATGTGACGTCATGCTGTAAAAAATGTGTGGATTGCTGCGCTTGCAGATGTTGCTAGCTAACTAGCATATGTCACGTCCTGACCATAGTGCTTATGTGTTTTGCTTGTTTTAGTGTTGGTCAGGACGTGAGCTGGGTGGGCATTCTATGTTGTGTGTCTAGTTTGTCTGTTTCTGTGTTTGGCCTAATATGGTTCTCAATCAGAGGCAGCTGTCAATCGTTGTCCCTGATTGAGAATCATATATAGGTGGCTTGTTTTGTGTTGGGGATTTGTGGGTGGTTGTTTCCTGTCTCTGTGTTTTGTCTGCACCAGAAAGGACTGTATCGGTTTTGCCACATTTGTTATTTTGTTATTTTGTGTTCACAGTTTTGTCTTGTTTATTAAAATCATGTTGAACACGAGCTCCGCTGCGTCTTGGTCCGATCCCTGCTACACCTCCTCTTCAGACGAAGA
>NC_036858.1:36964237-36965614 GCF_002910315.2 Salvelinus sp. IW2-2015 | reverse complement strand
GGAGGAAGGCTTTGGCGTACAGAACCACCCACCAACCTGGACCAAGCAGCGTAGCCAAGCGGGCAGCAGCGACAGCAGCAGCAGGGCCCATACACAGGGTAACTCCGGTGGACATTGGAGGAATTTTGGGGGTAAAGGCACTGGGCTCACATTGGAGATATCGCCCGTCTTCGTGAAAAGATGGAGGCAGCTTAGCCCAGGAAGCATTAAAATCATGTTGAACACGAGCTCCGCTGCGTCTTGGTCCGATCCCTGCTACACCTCCTCTTCAGACGAAGAGGAGGAAGGCTGGCGTTACAGCATAATTATCTGTAAACTGGTCAAGGTGGCTTGTTTTCAGAGGTGTGCAGTTTTAACTTGTTGGTATCGCTAACTAACTGACTAACTAACAAATGTATGCACTGTCAATCGAAAACATAGCGCCCAAATCTTTGCAATCTCAAAATAATCTCTCCTTACATCAACCCTCAGCACTTTGAAGCGCGAGTCTGGGTATTTATATGCTGACCTCACACCTCAACAAGCTTCTGATTGGTCACAGTCAATACTCCTGGCCACCATTGATTGGCAGGTGTGTGAACTAAATGCACGTGCCCACAGAACAGTTTTTGAGGTTGAGGGAGGGTGTGAGAGAAACATCTGCAGGAGCTCAGGCATCCACATAAAGAGATGCGCGTGCAATTATTGAACTGGGACCATTTTTACGCTGGGAGAAATTTTACAGCATGACGTCACAATCAGAACGATTGGGAACTATTTCACGCTGGGAAGATTTTTACATGACACAGGAAGTCCCCAGAGTGCTGTGCATAGAGGAGAGCCAAGGTAACCTACTTGGAACAGAATGGACTCCTGTATCACCTGTCTTTGTCAGCTGAGCAGAGAACAACTTCTCCACCACATATTAGTGACAGTGGACCTGTATGGAAAGAGGGATGGAGAGAAAGAGATTAATTAACTTCTTATGGGTGAAATTACGTTAACGGGATCGATTTGACAACAGCCAGTGAAAGTGCAGGGCGCCAAATTCAAACAACAGAAATCTCATAATTAGAATTCTTTAAACATACAAGTATTATACACCATTTTAAAGATAAACTTGTTGTTAATCCCACCACAGTGTCCGATTTCAAAAAGGCTTTACGACGAAAGCATACCATGCGATTATGTTAGGTCAGCGCCTAGTCACAGAAAAACACAGCCATTTTCCAGCCAAAGAGAGGAGTCACAAAAAGCAGAAATAGAGATAAAATGAATCACTAACCTTTGATGATCTTCATCAGATGGCACTCATAGGACTTCATGTTACACAATACATGTATGTTTTGTTCGATAAAGTTCATATTTATATCCAAAAATCTCAGTTTACATTGGCGC
>NC_036858.1:36962780-36963877 GCF_002910315.2 Salvelinus sp. IW2-2015 | reverse complement strand
ACCTCTCCCTGTCTGACTCTGTAATACCAACATCTTTCAAGCAGACCACCATAGCCCCTGTGCCCAAGAACACTAAGGCAACCTCCCTAAATGACTACCGACCCGTAGCACTCAGATCTGTAGCCATGAAGTGCTTTGAAAGGCTGGTCATGGCTCACATCAACACCATTATCCCAGAAAACCTAGACCCACRCCAATTTGCATACTGCCCTAACAGATCCACAGATGATGCCATCTCTACTGCACTCCACACTGCCCTTTCACACCTGGACAAAAACAACACCAATTTGAGAATGCTATTCATTGACTACACTTCAGCGTTCAACACCATAGTGTCCTCAAAGCTCATCACTAAGCTAAAGACCCTGGGACTTATCACCTCCCTCTCCAACTGGATCCTGGACTTCCCGACGGGCCGCCCCCAGGTGGTAAGGGTAGGTAACAACACATCCGCCATGCTGATCCTCAACACGGGGGCCCCTCAGGGATGCGTGCTCAGTCCCCTCCTGTACTCCCTGTTCACTCATGACTGCATGGCRATGCACGACTCCAACACCATCATTAAGTTTGCAGATGGCACAACAGCAACAATGAGACAACAAATAGGGAGGTCAGAGACCTGGCCATGTGGTGCCAGGACAACAACCTCTCCCTCAACGTGATCAGACTATGGATATGATTGTGGACTACAGGAAAAGGACTCCCGAGCACTCCCCCATTCTCATCGACGGGGCTATAGTGGAGCAGGTTGAGAGCTTCAAGTTCCTTGGAGTCCACATCACCAACAAACTAACATGGTCCAAGCACATAAAGACAGTTGTGAAGAGGGCACGACAAAACCTATTCCCCCTCTGGAGACTGAAAAGATTTGGCATGGGTCCTCAGATCCTCAAAAGGTTCTACAGCTGCACCATCGAGAGCATCCTGACTGGTTGCATCACTGCCTGGTATGGCAACTGCTCGGCCTCCAACCGCAAGGCACTACTATGGGTAGTGCGTACGGCCCAGTACATCACTGGGGCCAAACTTCCTGCCATCCAGGACCTCTATATCAGGCGGTATCAGAGGAAGGTCCTCAAAATGATCAAAAACTCCAG
>NC_036858.1:36922701-36959255 GCF_002910315.2 Salvelinus sp. IW2-2015 | reverse complement strand
GCACGTCAAGCGGTACCGGACCGCCAAGTCTAGGTCCAAGAGGCTTCTAAACAGCTTCTCCCCCCAAGCCATAAGATTATTGAACATCTAATCAAATGGATACCCAAACTATTTGCATTGCCCCCCCACCCTTTTTTTTTTTTGCTGCTGTTATATGTTAACCTGAGTTTAGCTGGTTTAGCATATTCATGTCAGTTTACACTCTATTATTTGGGACTGGTTATGTACTGGATTAACTGTAGCATGTTGCAAGTTCTCCCCTTCGTGTCGTCATATAATTCAACATCCCCATGTGCTCTGTGTGTGTTCTTGGGCTTATTAATACCCAAAATTTTGGATCCTGCCTTCAATTAGTGGACTCYTTTTATGAATTTGCTAGAGCTGACTGTCTGCTATTCATTTTACAGAAAAACATAGCTTGTTAACAAGCAAATAGTTAGCTTACTTTAGCAAGTAGATTCCACTCAACTCAAGGTATAGTATACCTATTTGAATTTATTTCCCAATTAATTTGGTTATCAAGCTGCCAAGTCGTTCGGTGCTTACTGCTCAAGGCGGCTAACTAGCTAAACCTTACAGTCTATGTGCTAAACAGATGGCTCTGCAGTTGCATCTGTTTGAAGGCACGCAAACAAGAAGGCACATGACCGGTTGCAGGCAGCGTAATTGCCAATCACAACACTGGACTGGCCAAGGGTAGGAATTGTTCATCAATTCAGTGAAAGTAACCAATCTAAGGTTTCTAGACATACACCTGCCGCACCTATCTTTAAGCCCGCCACGCCTGCCTCACCTGCCTTTAAGCCCGTCCCCCATCAGCCTGAAATCCAAACCCAAAGGTGCCAAGACTTTAAAGAGAGCAACTTGAGAAATTGAGAGCGAAAACTGGACAATTACAAGTGACTATTGCTGGTGGTCAACTTAATGCGTAATTGTTTTTGGACACTTATCTTTCTTAGTATTGTTTAAAATATTTTAGTTTTTGATCAGTGACAATGATGTTCTCCTCGCTCAAAATCGCAAGCTCTAACGTTTAATTAGCGCTTTCGACTGGCCTGTGCACTCGAGGGACTCGTCCTCTGCTCGCTCGACCAAATTTCTTCTCTCTCGACTCAAATATTTGCTTGCGCAATGATGTTTCATCTTGTGTGTGTGTGTGTGTGTGTGTGTGTGTGTGTGTGTGTGTGTGTGTGTGTGTGTGGTGTGTGTGTGTGTGTGTGTGTGTGGTGTGTGTGTGTGTGTGTGTGTGTGTGTGTGTGTGAGAGGGAGGAAAGAGAGAGAGAGATTGGAGAGAGCGGGGATAATGGAGAGAGGCAGGGGAGGGAGCTTCAGTGGCACGTTTGCCCCAGATGTCTATTATACTGTTCCTATCTCTCTCAAGGGATTGTCCTCAAGTGTCTTCATCTGAACAGAGAGCGAGAGAGAGGGAGAGACCTTTTACCGCAGTGGGCTAAATCATAGTCACACATAGTGTTTTTTGTAGTCTTAAACAAATCTACTTTGAAACATAAGTATACACTCACACACGTGGTTATGGGCCATTTTGAGATTGCATCCCAATATTAAACCTCATCAATCACTCAAAGACTGAAATTTACAAAACCGCTTGCCATAGAAACTATGGAATTTCTGCCGTTATTTTTATGATTATTAAATATATGAATAACAATCCACCCATGAGGCACTAGGTCATTTGACTGCAGGAAAGGGCTATAACCAGACAGGAACTTCTAGCGAGTTGAAGCCTGCAGCTAGCTAAGGTTCACTTCTTCAGTCTAATTTCTTTATAAGTACAATAAGAACAAAGGCCATGTAAATGGATGGTAAATACTAGGGGTGTAATGGTACACGTATCCGTACCGAACCGCTCCGTACGGGGACCTCGTTCGGTCCGCACTGTGAACCCCAATGAACACATGAAAAAATGATTTACAAAATAAAAACATTAGGCCTATAGGCTATGCCTACGCTGCGTTGTAGGCATAAGCCTCTTGATTAAATGTGAGCTGAAAATAAAATATATATAATCAGGCTATTCTGTTAAAACTTCTTGTCAATAGGGGGGCGCTGTTTTCACTTTGGAAAACATCGTGCCCAAATTAAACTGCTCGTACTCTATTCTAGATCGTACAATATGCATATTATTTATACTATTGGATAGAAAACACTCTCAGTTTCTAAACTGTTTGAATTATATCTGTGAGTAAAACAGAACTCATTTTGCAGCAAACTTCCATACAGGAAGTGAAAAATCTGAAAACGATGCTCTGTTCCAGGGCCTGCCTATTCTATTGCCTAATATTTATCGATATGCATGCACTTCATACGCCTTTCACTAGATGTCAACAGGCAGTGGAAGGTGGAATGGGGTGTCTAGCTTGATCTGAGGCCGAACAAGAGCTTTTGGAGTGACAGGTCTGGAAATGTCTTTGTCTTTTCTCTGGCGCGCGAAGTACGTCGACATTGGCTTCTGAAAAGCGTTCGGTATACACGGCGGATATCTCCGGCTCTGATTTTATTTGATACATGTGATAATAACTTCGTAAAGTATGTTTTTTCAACCGAGTTTTATCAGATTATTCAACGTTTATTGGGACTTTTGGAGTTTTCCGTTCTTTGCGTCGAGAGAAACTAGGAACGTCATCAAATTGGCTAGCATTGTGGCACGAATTCGACAGGAGAAGGACATTCTAAAACCAAACAACGATTTATTCTGGACCTAGGACCTAGGATTCTGTGGAAGCTCAACAAAAGTAAGAACAATTCATGATGTTATTTCTTATTTCTGTGTAAAATGTTGATTCTATCTCTCTGTCTTTTGGCGGGCGTTGTCTCGCAATAACGCAAGCTGTTTGTTGTGGTAAAGTTATTTTTTTAAATCTAACACGGCGGTTACATTAAGAACCAGTGTATTTCATTTGCCATACAACAAGTATTCTTATGTAAAGTTTATGATGAGTTCTTTGGTCAGATTAGGTGAGTGTCCAAAATAGCTCCGGACATTCTGGTGAATCGATGCTACATATTCACAATGTATAACCACGGTTTGCAGCTCTAAATATGCACATTTTCGAACAAAACATAGTGTATTGTATAACCTGATGTTATAAGACTGTCATCTGATGAAGTTGGTCAAGGTTAGTGATTAATTTTATATATTTTGCTGGTTTTTGCGAATGCTATCTATGCGGTGAATAAATGCGTTTGTGTGTTTTGCTATTGTGGTAAGCTAATATAATGCTATATTGTGTTTTTTCTGTAAAAAAATAAAAAAATCGGATATATTGGCTGGATTCACAAGTGTTTATTTTTCATTTGCTGTACACATGTATTTTTCATAAATGTTTTATGATGAGTATTTAGTTATTTCACGTTGCTCTCTGTATTTTCTGGCTGCTTTGGTGATATTTTTGATGGTAGCTGCAATGTAAAACTATGATTTATACCTCAAATATGCACATTTTCGAACAAAACATAAATTTATTGTATAACATGTTATAAGACTGTCATCTGATTAAGTTGTTTCTTGGTTAGTGACTAATTATATCTATATTTGGTCGGTTTTGTGATAGCTACCTATGCGGTAGAAACATGGTGAAAATATGCGGTTGAGTCTTTGGCTATTGTGGTTAGCTAATAGAAATACATATTGTGTTTTCGCTGTAAAACATTTTAAAAATCGGAAATGATGGCTGGATTCACAAGATGTTTATCTTTCATTTGCTGTATTGGACTTGTGATTTCATGATATTTATATGCTATTATTTACTTGTGGTGCTATGCTAGGCTATGCTAGTCAGCTTTTACTGATGAGGATGCTCCCGGATCCYGGATGGGTGTTAAGTAAAGGTTAAACAWCTAGAGCCTATGTAAATGGATCAAAATCAGAATCTTAATTTACGCATTTCGAACAGTCTTTTTGTGAGGCTCAGCCGGGAACTAGTTCTGTACGATGGCGAGTGCTGGGGTCGATAAAGCAGAATTGGAGGATCCTCCATCGTTGTTTAAATCTCTAGTTAGGGAACTATTTTGGCTTCCCAGTAGATTACAACGGCGATGGACAGTTGTGGATAAAATGTTAACAGTATGTTGCCACGCTCAATGAGAATAGCTGCCAACACCTCAAARACAGTACATTAGGAAAGTATTCAGTACCCTTGACATTTTCCAAATGTTGTTACGTTATAGCCTCATTCTGAAATAGATTAAATTGTTTTGAATCTTCACACAATACCCCATAAATAACAAAGGTAAAACATTTTTTTACATCTTTGCAAATGTAAAAGAAAAAATATATATATATTACATTTACATAAGTATTCAGACCCTTTACGCAGTACTTTGTTGAAGCACCTTTGGCAGCGATTGTAGTCTCAAGACTTCTTGGGTATGARGCTAAAACATTGCACACCTGTATTTGTGGAGTGTCTCCCATTCTTCTCTGCAGATCCTCTCAAGCTCTGTCAGATTGGATGGGGAGCATTGCTGCACAGCTATTTTCAGGTCTCTCCAGAGATGTTCGATCGGGGTCTGGTCCGGGCTCTGGCTGGGCCACTCAAGGACATTGAGACTTGTCCCGAAGCCCCTCCTGCATTGTCTTGGCTGTGTGCCTAGGGTTGTTATCCTGTTGAAAGGTGAAGCTTCCCCCGAGTCTGAGGTCCTGAGCGCTCAGGCTCTCTGTGCTTTGCTCCATTCATCTTTCCCTCGATCCTGACTAGTCTCCCAGTCCCTGCAGCTGAATAACATCCCCACAGCATGATGCTGCCACCACCATGCTTCACCGTAGGGATGTTGCCAGGTTTACTCCAAAGAGTTTAACCTTGGTTTCATCAGACCAGATACTCTTGTTTCACTGTCTGAGAGTCTTGTAAGTGCTTCCGTCTGGCCACTCTACCATAAAGGCCTGATTGGTGGAGTGCTGCAGAGATCATTGTTTTTCTGGAACTTTTTCCAWACTTATTTTATTTAAGAATGATGGAGGCTTCTGTGTTCTTTGGGACCTTCAATGCTYAAGACATTTTTTGGTATCCTTTCCCAGATCTGTGCCTCGACACAGCTCTACGGACATTTTCTTCAACCTCATCGCTTGCACATCGTTTTTGCTCTGACATGCACTGTCAACTGTGGGACCTTATCGAGATAGGTGTGTACCTTTCCAATCATGTCCAATTAATTGAATTTACCAAAGGTGGACTCCAATCAAGTTGTAGAACCTTCTCAACGATGATCACTGGAAACAGGACGCACCTGAGCTCAATTTGTAGTCTCATAGRAAAGGGTCTGAATACTTATGTAAATAAGGTATTTCTGTTTTTGCTTTGTCATCATGGGGTATTGTGTGTAAATTMATGAGGGATTTTTTTTATTTAATACATTTAGAATAAGCCTGTAATGTAACAAAATGTGGATAAAGGGACAGCATTGTATATTAACACATTTACACCCACATCTCCCCAGTATACTGGAGCAAGACGGAAACGCAAAGAACAACAACACAACATCTTCTCCTCTCTGCATTCAAGCAGCCCTTGGCAGCTGATTATGATAGGTAGGCTATGTTTTTATTTTATATAGTCTTTGGTTTATGGCCACAGATACGTGCCCCACTCTTTGGTGGTTGAGCATAGGGGGTTTCAGCACCTCGTGAAAGTGCTCGAGCCACATTACGAACTTCAATCTTGCACCCATTTCAGCAAACAGGTCGAACCCTCTCTAGATATGAATGGGCAATGTATCCTGTGTTTTGCTTACTTTAAAGTGAAAGCCCATTACATGTACTGTGCTACAGACACACCCCTTTTTTGAGAGTCACAAGTGCGCACGCTGGCACTGAAGGAGGCAGTGTCATGGTGTGTTCGTAACCAAGTGGGAATTTACTACATATGACTGGGAAAATCCACCTTGAATGGCCCTCCAACTGGTAATTAATAGTGGGAAACTCGTCTATCATCCTGAGCACCCACTTCTCCCACATGGTGACCTCTGACGTCACCTACTAAGAAAATGGCCTTCATAACAGCATATAGAATACAATCTATTAATGTGGTTGTTGAACTCTATAATTTGTATACAAACATGATAACTGTACTTTTAGTTCATGGTTTACACAGCTTGTTGGCCATTAGCCAATTAGCGTTTCTCAACTAGTTCAAATCACATGAATGCATCCAACTGGTATTAGTGACTGGTAAATTCCCACCTCCCACATGGTTACAAATGCAGCATCAAAGTGGAAACTTGAGAGGGGGTTTAACAACCCTGTCACAACAGACAATGCCAGGAACATTGTGAATGCTAAACATTGTGAATGGCATTTTATTTTCACGCTGTTCTGAAACCGAAACAAACCGTGACCCCAAAATCGCAATACTTACCAAACTGTGGGTTTGGTGAACGTTACACCCCTAGTAAATACCATCTGGAATAGGACTGGAAGATAAGGCGTTACACAGTGGGTTAAGAGCAGAGAGTTAAAATAGAGGTATGTTTATGTCCCTGAGCGTTATGATGACCACACAGTGTAATTAAATAGGTGTACCAGCTGTGGGTAGAGAAACCTTAATCTAGGTTTTCCTACCACTCCAAAAACGTCTGTTGACCCAGGTGAAATAAAACTTTGACTCAGGAGCTAATCAAAAACTTGGCTCGCTCAGATACCGGGGAAAGGAGATATCCATCTCGGCATTATCATGAAAAAGGGGATACAGTGGAAGAAGACGAGAGGAGTGATTGTTTGTCTGCCGTCTTAARTGAGCTGGTCTAGCCAAGCCAAYGGAAYATAAACCCAGGAGAATGAGGATTTTTTGACTGGTGGCCAGTCAGGGGATAAGATGGTAAAGTAGGTGTGTGTGTGTGTCTGTGTGCCTGCCTGCCTCTCGTCCATGTACTATGTGTGAAGGGAGGGATCTCAACCCTAACCTATTTACGTCTCTCCCGTCTCAGGTGTGTGTGAATTATATGCAAGTTCACTCTTCATTTCCATAAGGATAAATGTCATTAGCCAGGCAGCCAGTGGTGAGATCCCCCGTTCAGTCAGTCACTGCATGTGYGGGCTGACTTTGTCCCAGGCAGGCAGGGAGAGTGAGACTGGTCTGCTWTTCTGAAGAGGCTGATACATGGARGAGACACAAATCCTCTTAGCAAAAAAAACTCGACTGGCTTTTTAGTGGCGGCTTAAGGCGGCCATTGTGGCTCTACTTTAAGACTTACTCTGATGCCTTTCTGCCGGGCTCTAATGTAAATAAATTAGCCCCACCAGGTCACTGTGGCAGGAAGTGAGGGAGGGAGGGGATAAGGCCCCTCCCTCACACTTTACACACAAGGCCAGTCTGAAAGGATGTAGCACCTTTCAGTGGGAGAGAACTCTGAACAGGAAGGAAAGTCAAGTATGCGTGTTTGAGTGCGAGTAGGAAAGAAAGAAAAAAACGTATGCTACTATAGTCTAGGCAGATGTGACAAGAAATATGGAGAGAGAAAGGAGAGAAGAAGAGTCAAGTGGAGAAGCAAGGCAGAACTCTGCCTCCATCAGAGGCGGCCTCAGAGTCACTCCCTCGGCATGCTGGGAGTAGACAGACATGGACGTCAAACACAAGGGTGTCACGGCAACCAAGCTGTCGCAGAAGAGAGATTATTCATGACAGACATTAGCATAAACCTGTATGTATGCCTATTAAAATTCAGCAAGAATCTCAGTGTGTCCATATGACCATATTTTTATTGGATGCGTAGGTTAGGTGTAATTGTATCTATATTTTTATGCACGCCAAACAGTTTGTGATATTATGTTGCTGGTATTGCACACGCAACAACAACAACATTATTCTCGGAGAAGAGAAGAGGAGTTTTTTATTGTGTCATGCATAATTCAATTAAAACGTCTTGATTCCTGTTAAAAGTAAGGCAAGATTAAAGGTATCATTGCATTTGTCTATTTGATTTCCTTAAATGTGATGCCGCTTATTACGAATTTATGACTCCCGGGTTCAGAAATGCAGGCTTTGATAAGTAATTACACAAGTTTGTGGAATGTCTTGAACATTGGCTAATATTTCTGCCCAGGACATCAGTAGTGTAAGTGATATCAAACAAAGCTGGACATGATTGAACATTAGTGCTAAAACCCCAAGGCTTTACTGGCAGAATGAAGCCATGATAGGAAAGATGTCCTTTCATTTTAATATGAGCATATTCCAACAGTCAATTTGAATATGTATGACACTACAATGCCTGTTTTTAAAGGACAAWACCCTCGCCTCAAAGATGGCTGGTACCCTCGAAGAAAGAAGGTGCAGTAATAACCAAACTTTCACCGTAAAAAAAACACTAAAGACTGGATTGCATTATGCATCTATCATATCTATCGTTCCACAATATAAGTCACAGATGAAAAGGAAAAGCATGCCTAACGATGGGGAGGTGTCAGACGCTTTCTTCAAAGTGGTTCCATCTCGCTAACGCAGACAACAAACAAGGGAGGATGGAGCTAAAGCCTTGATGTTGTCTCCGCATCTCCGTAAAGGTAAACATGAATGTTGTCTCCTCTCGAGTGAGGACTGCATACTATGAAAATAATGGTAATGTTATATAGTGTGTGCATATACACTGAGTGTACAAAACATTAGAAACGCCTGCTCTTTCCATGACATAGACTGGCCAGGTGAATCCAGGTGTAAGCTATGATCCCTTATTGATGTCACTTGTTAAATCCACTTCAATCAGCGTAGATGAAGGGGAGGAGACAGGATAAAGAAGGATTTTTAAGCCTTGAGACAAACGAGACATGGATTGTGTATGTGTGCCATTCAGAGTATGAATGTTTAAGACAGAAGATTGAAGTGCCTTTGAACAGGGTATAGTAGTGTGTCAGGAACTGCAACTCTGCTAGGTTTTTCATGCTCTATAGTTTCCTGTGTGTATTAAGAATGGTCCATCATCCATGAATCACAATAATTGTTTGCCCAAATTAAGAATTGCTTGGCAAAATTTTTATTTTTGTTATGCCAATCCTGGTTATAGGTAACAATCCTTAGTATGAAAAGCCTACATTATTACGCATATTARTTGTTAATTGTGGAAATAAATTAAGATATGCAGAATTTTTTATATATATTTTTAAATAACAGTATACAATACAATCGAGATGAGGGCTTTGGAAATGCTTTTGGCTGTTAATCTGATTCTGTTCTGTGGGTGGCACAATGTGATACAGGTGGACAGGGGTAGTCACTGGAATGGGGGGAGGTTTCAGCGGGTGGAATAGTGGAGAACAATTGGAGGTTTACTCAATAGCAGTGCAAATTTCATAGTACAGCTATATGGACACTCGATAATTATGGTACTTTTAAAGGTACGTTTACAAACATATATTATGATAAATATAATTGAAACTTGTATCTCATTATAGTAAATGTTGAAATAAGTATAGCCAGTTATAATTGTAGTGYCTGAGCAGATAATAAGAAAAGACTATCTGTAACAGTTTTCTTCCATTGGTGAAGGAGAGAACCAAAATGCAGCGCGGCTAGTGTTCAACATATTTAACCTTTTCTCAATATAGGGGGTGCTGTTTCAACGTTACCATTTATCGTTCCCAYATTAAACTGCCTCGTACTCAATTCTTGCTCGTACAATATGCATATTATTATTACTATTGGATAGAAAACAATCTCTAGTTTCTAAAACCGTTTGAATTATGTCTGTGGGTGAAACAGAACTCTTTCTGCAGCGAAATACATGACAGGAACTGCGAAGGTCTGAAAACGAGGCTCTGTTCTCAGATCAGTTTAAAGCTCTGTATGTATCCTATGTGTCGACATGAACTGCACCCGCCTTCCCCTGGATGTCAGTAACCAATGAGAATTGGAATGGAGTTTCTACGCAGATCTCAGACCTTATAAAGCCACAAGGAACGAAGGGAGCTCTCTTTTTGATGTTCGTCATGACGCAAAGCAAGACCTCAGGATGGCATTTTGAAACGCTCAGTTATCGGCCTTAGATATATCCGTCTGTAATTTAATTCGATATAGGTGTTAGAAACATCATAACGAAGTTATTTTWAACCGAGTTATATCAGTTTCTGCGAGTATATTGCCATTTTCGGAATTTCCTTAGTATTGCGTTTTGAGCATTTGGGCATGTCGGCGTCACATAGCTATTGTTAGCTGCTAGTTCCAAAGTTGAAGAGGACTTTTGTCACGATCGTGTACTGGAGAGAATGAGGACCAAGGCGCAGCGGGATATGAATACATCTTCTCTTTTTATTTAAACGACGAAGATGAACACGACACGAAAACGCTTTAACAAACCATACAAATAAACAAACGACCGTGAAGCTAAATAACGTTGTGCACATACACACACAGGCTACAAACGTTCCACATAGACAATTACCCACAAATACATGATGCCCATGGCTACCTAAAATATGGCTCCCAATCAGAGACAACTGAACAACATCTGTCTCTGATTGAGAACCAKTCAGGCAACCATAGACATACCTAGACACAACACTCAACCATAGACTATACTAAACACCTACACTGAACACAACCCCATCTACTCTATGAAACCCACTCAATCACCCAAACCACACTATACGAATACAAAAACACATACTAACCCATGTCACACCCTGACCTAACTAAAATACTAATGAAAACAAAGATAACTAAGGCCAGGGTGTGACAACTTTTTACAACCGAGCAACGATTCTTTTGGACAAAGGACATCTTGCCCAAGATTCTGATGGAAGCTCGTCCAAAAGTAAGAGCTATTTATGATGTTATTCCGTATTTATGTGGAAAAATGAAAAAGGATTTGTCCGCCATTATTGCGGCACTGGTCTGGCTGTAACGCACACTGTAAGTCTAGTAACGTTAATTTTAAAAATCTGACACAGCGATTGCATTAATAACTAATGCATCTTTCATTTGCTGTCCAACCTATTTTTTAGTCAAGTTTACGATTATTTATCGATTAGATTAGGTGCCTCTCC
Organism: Salvelinus sp. IW2-2015; assembly: GCF_002910315.2. NCBI lineage: Eukaryota > Metazoa > Chordata > Actinopteri > Salmoniformes > Salmonidae > Salvelinus > Salvelinus sp. IW2-2015. The sequence goes on along the minus strand of NC_036858.1, from coordinate 36,948,262 downwards.
AAGATGCGCCGGCCAGAAGCATGAAATGCTGCTAATGATCACATTGTATAACCACGATTTGTGCTGCTAAATATGCACATTTTCGAACAAAACCTATATGCATTGTGTAATATGATGTTACAGGACTGTCATCTGATGAAGTATATGAAGGTTAGTCCAATTATATATCTTTTGCTGGATTGTTACGATCGCTAACATTTGCTGCTGGTAAATGCGGTTTGTGTCTGGCTATTGTGGTAAGCTAATATAATCTATATTGTGTTTTCGCTGTAAAACACTTAAAAAATCTGACATATGGTGGATTCACAAGATGTTGGGCTTTCATTTGCTGTACGCTGTGTATTTTTCAGAAATGTTTTATGATGAGTAATTAGGTATTTGACGTTCTCTGTAATTATTCTGCCTGCATCGACGCCTATTTCAGATTGCAGCTGCAATGTAGAACTGTGATTTATACCTGAAATATGCAAATTTTCTAAAAAAACATATGCTATACAATAAATATGTATCAGACTGTCATCTGATGAAGTTGTTTCTTGGTTAGTGGCTATTTATATGTTTTTTGGTCGAATTTGTGATAGCTACTGATGGAGTAAAAAACTGGTGGAGTAAAAAAAGTGGTCTTTTGCTAACGTGGTTAGCTAATAGATTTACATATTGTGTCTTCCCTGTAAAACATTTTAAAAATCAGAAATGATGGCTGGATTCACAAGATGGGTATCTTTCATCGTGGTGCTTGGACTTGTGATTTAATGATATTTAGATGCTAGTATTTACTTGTGACGCTATGCTAGGCTATGCTAGTCAGCTTTTTTACTGATGGGGTGCTCCCGGATCCGGTTTGGAGGAATTAGAGGTTAATAAACAAAGAGACGAAACGTGAACACTATACAAAATACAAAATAACAAATGTGAAAACCGAGACAGACCTATCGGTGCAGAACACAAACACAGAGACAGGAAACAATCACCACAAAATCCCAACACAAAACAAGCCTCCTATATATGATTCTCAATCAGGGACAACGATTGACAGCTGCCTCTGATTGAGAACCATATTAGGCTGGACACAGAAACAGACAAACTAGACACACAACATAGAATTCCCACCCAGCTCACGTCCTGACCAACACTAAACAAGCAAAACACATAAGAACTCTGGTCAGGACGTTACACTATCAGTATTTGCCTGTCTAAAAGAGAAGGAATATAATATCTATTGTTTACAGGAAACTCTTTCAACAATTTTAGATGAAGTTGTGTGGGACAATGACTGGGGGTGACAAAGAAAKTCAAAGCGGGTGATGATATGAATTAACACACATTTTTATCCGAATGTGTAAATTGTTGAAGCAGTTCCAAAAGGTAGAATGATTATTTTAAATATGTTATTGGACCAGAAACATATTTGGCTCATTAATCTATACGGTAAAAATAATGATGATCCATGATTGTTTGAAAATATATATGATAATGTATCAACTCTACAAGCAATATCAGACTCTATTATTATGGTGGTAGATTATAATACGGTTTAGAATACCTCTATGGACCATAAAGGAAATCACACTACAAACTATCACCCTCATGCCCTAAAGGAAATCACGAATGTCATGGATATATTGGAACTAGTGGATATATGGATCCTTAAATATCCTGACCTAGTGAGATATACTGTACATGGAGGAAGCTCAGTCAAGCTAGTTGTCCTGACTACAATCTTATGTCATTCTCGCTGGATCCAAAAGTTTAAAATAAGTGTTGATAGGGGACAGAATGTGGTCGAACCATCAAACAATTGGCATATACATTACTCTTACAGAATGTCCATGTGTGCGAGGATAATGGACATTTTATCAAAGCCTATTGGATGACAACTTGTTTTTAACCAGGACAGAATAATTTAGAACTGACTTTTTCTGACGTAACATGGGTTCAGCAGATCCCCTTATTGTATGGGACACTTGTAAATGTGCCTTTAGAAGCCGTTCAATTCAATGCTCATTTTAAAAACAAAAGCAATTTAGGTCTAAGGAGTTCATATTAACAAAGGAAATTGAGGGACTAATAGTACAGATAGATATCAACGAAAACTGTACCATAGAGGCACAGCATAATTTAGAGGAAAAACACAAAGAAATGGAAGATATTATTTCAGACAGATCAAGTGCAATATATTATAAAAAAATAAAGCGAACTGAATGGAATATTGGGTGCAATGCACCAAATTAAAAAAAAATCTTCAACATAGAAATGCTACCAAAAATAATTTACTGTAACTTGTAACATATGACACCCATGAGTCGCCCATGATTCACCAAACAATATTTTAAAAGAGGAAGCAAAGTACTTTAAGCATATGTTTTCGTTTCAGTCTCCTCCATCTCCACTAACTGAAGTTAAATGTAAGGATTTCTTTCTATTAATAGTGTAAAATTAATAGGTGTACAGGCCAAATTACCGAGGAGGAACTTCTTGATCTCCGGGAAAACTCCAGGGCTGGATGGCATACCAGTTGAGGTATACCAAACCTTTTTCAATGTACTCAGAGGACCGGTATTAGCAGGTTTTAACCACTACTATAAGAATGGTAGATTATAAGATACTCAACAAGAAGGTCTGATTTCATATCACTGTGTTGTTATTCTAGCAAAATGCATAGCGCAAAGAAATAAAAAGGTATTGTCGGATATTATTACTCCTAACCAGACAGGAGATAATATAAGACAAGTACTGGAAACAATAGAAAACTATGAAAAATCCTGGAAACCAAGCCTGGTATTCACAGCTGACTTTGAAAAAGCTTTTGATAAAACAGATTGGAATTTGTATATACTGTAAATGCCTGGCACATTTCCATTTTGGAGAATCTCTTATACAGTGAGTTAAACTTTCTACCAATATCAGATAACAAGCCATTGAAAGTTGGTTGTGATTTCAGTTTAATCCACCAGAAAATACATAACAAATATTAGAACAAATATTATGGTTAAACTCAAATATAAAATATTATTAAAAAAACATTATTTTTTTAAATGATATAATCTTTGTAAATGATATCATAAATAGGACTGGTGGAGTTTTGTAAAAATATATGGAAATGTCTGCTCTATCCAAAATTACAACCAAAAAATTGCAGCATTAATGCAAAGAATTGAGGCAAGTGGAAGGGGGAGAAAGTAAGGAACATGTCTGTTGACCCTGTTTTTAAAGACCACAATTGATTAAAGAAAATTGTGATAAATAAAAAAGTATACCCGTTTCATTTATTAAGGACCAAAACATATACAGCTGTGTCATATAGTTGGGAAGAGATTTTGGATGTACCGATTCCATGGCACAGGGTTTATCAACTGATACACAAAACGACGCCAGATTCAAAACTGAGTTTTTCTATTTAAATCATTATACAACATTTTTGCAACTGTTACAGTGCATTCAGAAAGTATTCAGACACCTTGACTTTTTCCACATTTTGTTAAATTACAGTTTTATAATGGCAAATAAATTGCAAATGTATGTAAAACAAATACAACTGAAATATGACATTTACATAAGTATTCAGACCATTTACTCTGTACTTTGTTGAAGCACCTTTGGTAGAGCTTACAGCCTCGAGTCTTCTTGGGTATGTCAATATTACCTTGGCACACCGGTATTTGYGGAGTTTCCCCCATTCTTCTCTGCAGATCCTCTCAAGCTCTGTCAGGTTAGATGGGGAGCTTCGCTGCACAGTTATTCGATTGGGTTCAAGTCCAGGCTCTGGCTGGGCCACTCAAGGTCATTCAGAGACTTGTCCCAAAGCCACAACTGCGTTTTCTTGGCTTTGTGCTTAAGGTCAGTGTCCTGTTGGAAGGTTAACCTTTGACCTAGTTTGAAGTACTGAGAGCTTTGGAGCAGGTTTTCATCAATGATTTCTCTATACTTTACTTTGGTCATCTTTCCCTCAATTCTGACTAGTCTCCCAGTCCCTGCCACTGAAAAACATCCCCCACAGCATGATGCTGCCACCACCATGCTTCACCGTAGGGATGTGCCAGGTTTCCTACAGTCGTGACACTTGGTATTCAGGCCATAGAGTTCAATGTTGGATTCATCAGACCAGAGAATCTTGTTTTTCATGGTCTGAGATTCCTTTAGGTGCCTTTCGGCAAACTCCAAGCATCCTGTCATGTGCATTTTACTGAGGAGTGGCTTCTGTCTGGCCTTATTGGTGGAYTGCTGCAGAGATGGTTGTCCTTCTGGAAGGTCCTCCCATCTCCACAGAGGAACTCTGGAGTTCTGTCAGAGTGACCATCGGGTTCTTGGTCACCTCCCTGATCAAGGCCCTTCTCCTCCAAATACTCAGTTTGGCCGGGCGGCCATCTCTAGGAAGAGTCTTGATGTATCCAAACTTCTTCCATTTAACCTTTTCACACGTAACAACAAACCTGTGTGATCATTCTACAGTGGTCCCTGCAGCGTACGCTCAAACCAGTGTGATTAGAACTCATATTTATAGCATCCAGTTTCGTTTGATACAACAGTCAGCATTTAACTAGCCACACTGCTCTTTCACAGAAACATTTTGCACAAACACAGTGCTTACAAAGTTATGTCCTGAATGTGAGAAGCTTATTTTTGGATGCAATGTTCAGACATTCACAGAAGTATCGACAGCATACACAATCATCCAAACCCGGAAAATATAGGCTACAWTAGTCCTAGCGCTAACTGAGGAAAGATTGACGTAACACAAGTGGTCATATTTAGATAACTCTCAGCTATCAGAAACCACTATTAGCTATTAGCTATTAGCAATTACTATTTATATTTCATCACACCATGGGTGTGCTCACCATTGATCGAAATAATTGAGTAAAACACTTTCTAGAAAACAAAAGTKATCCGACGATGGGTAGTTTGTGCACGCCGCAAAGTTTGTTTTTCCACCACAACCAAAGATAATAAGAGGAGACAGGGGAGTTTGGTCTGTTTGCAGTATGCATGTTGAAGGGGGTGTGTTGTCTACGATCATTCACTTTACTTCATTCACTTCCGGAAGTTTACCKTTCACCACATTATAACATCTTCGGTCAGACAGACGTTTACGTGACACCCAGAATGCATCGTATAATGTCAACAAACATGGCGCCACACAAAGCTGGCAATTAGCTTAGATTTAGCTCATTATAATCAGTACAACCTTCAAAAAAGTATTTTACCCACATCATAGGTGTCCATTACAATCTATTCAATAATCAGAATGTATTATTTGTCACCAGAACATGAAAACATGTGAATAAAACTGTAAATACATTATGTTCCACCCATACATACATACATGCATACACAATGTTTGTTTTTTCACAATCTTGTCTCGGAGCTCTAAGGACAATTCCTTCGACTTCATGGCTTGGTTTTTGCTCTGAGATGCCCTGTCAACTGTGGGAGCTTATATAGACAGGTGTGTACCTTTCCAAATCATGTCCAAACAATTGAATTGACTACAGGTGAACTCCAATTGTAGAAACATCTCAAGAATGATCAATAGAAACAGGATGCACCTGAGCTCAATTTCGAGTCTCATAGCAAAGGGTCTGACTACTTATTTCAGTTTTTTATAAATTTGCCAACATTTCTTAAAACCTGTTTTTGATTTGTCATTATGGGGTATTGTATGTAGATTGATGAGGGGGAAAAAACMATTGAATACATTTTAGGATAAGGCTGTAACGTAACAAAATGTGACCCGTTWCAGGAAGTTGTATGTCACTGGTCACTACTTCACAGGAGAGCCTCTTTATCAAAATGCGTTTTTTGGCAGAAATGCCTTCTCAATTATGTGAACTATCATGTTCCTTAATAACAAATTTGTATGCCATCTGCAAATACGACTAAAATTGTTCAATTACGAGCCTAGATGGTTTAGCCACAGAAAAATACAGAAACCTTCTAGCTAGCCATGATTGGCTGAGATAATGAGTGGGTTGGACATACAGAGAGATGAGTTTAGATTGGTCTGCCATATAGCAGGCTTCTGTTTATTTTAGCTGGTCAATATATTTAAGTAATCCTGTCTAACACAGCTTTTTTTATGTATCGCGTAGGAAAACRTAACAAAGGACTCCACTATGCAAGTATTCATTTCAATAGAATGTCACCGCAACAACTGTTTCAGAGCACTCTCATCTGAGTGTTCCAGAACAACAACTTTAGCTAGCTATGACAATCGGTTTGTATTGCTAGTACTCTATCTATCAGGATTATGGTTAATTGCTTAGATAGGACAAAAGACAAAAGACTCTACTTCGCCAGATGATTACATGAGCCATCGAGTTAGCCAGGTGTGTCTGACGTTGATTACCGCTATCTATTGTATAATAATGCCAAAATATTTGTTTCTGGAATTTGTCTTTCAGCATCAGCAGAACACGTCGGACTCTCCTCCACCAGTCATACAAGGAGGATGGTTTAATTCCTCCCATCAAAAAGAGAGCTGGCTCAAGACAAGCACAGGTTACACCTGAAGCATGAGGACTTGCAGCGAGTTGTGAACTTAATCAACAACTACGCAGACGATAATGCAATAGTATTACCAGGACGCCACCGAGGACAACAACACTTTGTGGAAAGCTGCTGCCATCCCATGTGACAAAAGCAGCGGAGTGGCGTCTTTAGAAGGAATCGATGACAACACTTGGTATGTAAAACATAAACAACACGTTTTGATTACTTAATTTAACTCCAACATGATTTGCACTACTTTTATTGATCTCACATAATTTCGTTTTTTTTCTTCCTGTTTTACAGCTTCAATGCTCTGGAGCCTGGTGTTGTTGTCGCCAAGGAGTGTTCGGACTCAGTCTGGGTCAGGTTTCAGCTGCTGTGTAACGTTGACATCCTTCCTCCCATAGATGGTCTGCCTGTACAAGCACCACCTGGACTGGTCACAGCTAGACAAACATATATTTTTGAGAAGATCAGGGAGTTTTGTGACAAAGAGGCTATGGACATCACATGCCCTGCACCAAAGTCAAGGACAGGACAGAAACAGGCTCTCCGAATATAGATTATCTTGTTCATGCATGGTTCCGACGGACCAGTTCATCACTGGGGTTGAGTTCCCAGTCATCAGCACTATCTGCAGTGCCTCTATTCAAATTAACACACACGCCATACGTTGCTGCTACTATTTGTTTATTCTGCTGCTCAGCCACTTTACCCCTGATTGTATGCATATAACTACCTCGTCTATCACTGATATTGTTATTGATATTGTTATTGTACATACTGTATAATATTTTCTTATTTTCTGTTTCTGATATTGTTACTATGCAAGTAAACATTTCYCTGTACCGTTTACACCTTCTGTAGAGATCCATCCACTTAGCAAGATGTGGCTGGGGGTTATAGCATTTATTTTACATGACTCATCAATTTAGACAAGTGTGTCTGGGTAAATGTCATCTAATATTTATAAAATATTTTTATCTGGWCACTTTCTGTTTACCTTGAATTTTTCCTTATTTCAGGTTACTACCACTTTTAGTCTTAATCTTTACTACACTACTCACTGTTTTGCACATGAACTCACATGCAAATTCTTAAAGAGGTGGGTGGGGCTGTTAAGAGGGTGTGAACAATGCTGAATGGGTGTAGACAAAGGAGAGCTCTCCAGTAGGTAACAAAACATTTAAAAAATATATATTTAATTTACATTCTGAAGAAACAGCACAGTTGAAAAATATATGGCAAATAGAAATCAAAACTGGATGGTCTTCAGAGATAGATGGGAGAGGTTGAGGCTAGCTAAAGGAAAGGAGTAAAAGCAAACTAAAGATAACTATTGTACGGTATACTGTGTCTGTAAAATGTATATAGTATGTATTTTACTTAACTAGGGAAGTCAGTTACTAACAAATTCGTATTTACAATGACGGCCTACACCAGCCAAACCCGGGGACACCCAGTCACGGCCGGTTGGGATACAGCCTGGATTAGAACCAGGGTGTCTGTAGTGACAACTCTAGCCTTGAGATGCAGTGTCTTATACCGAGGAGGCACTCAGGAGCCCGGAGTAGGAGCCCCGAGTATAAGCTGGAAGTAGAAACCTAAGAGTTGCCGTCCATTAGTTTACTCCAATTAGGGGAGGGCTGGTAGGGTTAGGGGAAAATAATAAATAATAAAGGAAAAAATAATGGAGGCGTGCGTGGCCATGCAGTCATGGGTGAACAGGAAGTAAAGGAGGGGGCTGAGCACGTTGAAGATCAGCGAAGTGGAGGTGTTGTTTCCTACCTTCACCACCTGGGGGTGGTCAGGAAATCCAGGACCTAGTTGCACAGGACGGGGTTCAGACCCGGGGCCTTGAGCTTAATGATGAGCTTGGAGGGTACTATGGTGTTGAATGCTGAGCTATAGTCAACGAACAGCATTCTTACATAGGTATTCCTCTTGTCCAGATGGGATAGGGCAGTGTGCGGTCCGATTGGGATTGCATCGTCTGTGGATCTCTTGGGGCGGTAAGCAAATTGATGTGGGTCTAGGGTGTCAGGTAAGGTAGAGGTGATATGATCCTTGACTAGTCTCTCAAACACTTCATCATGACAGAAGTAAGTGCTACGGGGCGATAGTCATTTAGTTCAGTTACCTTTGCATTATTGGGTACAGGAACAATGGTGGCCATCTCGAAGCATGTGGGACAGCAGACTTTGATAGGGAGAGATTGAATATGTCCGTAAACACTCCAGCCAGCTGGTCTGCGCATCCTCTGGGGATGCGGCTAGGGATGCCGTCTGGGCCGGCAGCCTTGCYAGGGTTAACACACTTAAATGTCTTACTCACGCTGGCCACGGAGAAGGAGAACCCACAGTCCTTGGTAGCGGGCCGCGTTGGAGGCACTGTGTTTTCCTCAAAGCGAGCGAAGAAGGAGTTTAGCTTGTCCGGAAGCAAGACTTCMGTGTCCGTGACGTGGCTGGTTTTCCCTTTGTAGTCCGTGATTGTCTGTAGGCTCTGCCACATAAGTCTTGTGTCTAAGCCGCTGAATTGCAACTCTACTTTGTCTCTATACCAACGTTTTGACTGTTTGATTGCCATATGGAGGGAATAACTACACTCTTTGTAATCGGCCATATTCCCAGTCATGGTTAAATGCAATGGTTCGCACTTTCAGTTTTGCATGAATGCTGCCATTTATCCACGGTTTGTGGTTAGGGTAGGTTTAAATAGTCACAGTTRGTACAACATCTCCTATATACTTCCTAATGTACTCAGTCACTGTATCAGTGTATTTGTCGCTGTTATTCTCGGAGGCTACCCAGGACATACCCCAGTCGGCGTGATCAAAACAATCTTGAAGCGTGGATTCCGATTGGTCAGACCAGTGTTGAATAGTCCTTAGCATGGGTACTTCCTGTTTGAGTTTCTGCATATAGGAAGGGAGGAGCAAAATGGTGTCGTGATCATAATTCCCAAAGTAAGGGCGGGGAGGGCCTTGTAGGCATCCCGGAAGTTGAAGTAGCGGTAGTCAAGTGTTTTACCAGAGTACTACAGTCAATGTGTTGACAGCACTTCGGTAGCATTTTCCACACTTTGTTTTGTTAAAATCCCCAGCTACAATAAATGCGGCCTTTAGGATACGTATGTGGTTTCCAGTTTGCATAAAGTCCAGTGAAGTTCTTTGAGGGTCGTTGTGGTATCGGCTTGATGGGGAATGTACACAGCATACTCCATGAAACAGAGTCTGTTACAATCCCTGATGTCTCTCTGAAAGGAAATCCTCGCCCTGAGCTTGTCAACTTTATTATCCAGAGACTGAACATTAGCGAGAAATATATTCGGAAGCAGTGGGTGGTATGCGCGCCTCCTAAGTCGGACTAGAAGTCCACTCCGAATACCTCACCGGCGGTGTTTTGGATCAGCCTCTGGAATCAGTTCAATTGTCCTGCGGGGTACAAATGAAGGGTTTGATTTGGGAAAGTCGTATTCCTGGTCGTAATGCTGGAAATGCTGGTGATTTTCCGCCCCTCTGATATCCAAAAGTTATTTCCGGCTGTATGAAATAACACAAAAAAATGTCTGGGCTAATAATGTAAGAAATAGCACATAAAAAATTAAATACTGCAAGTTGTCTTGTCACATCTGCTCCTGCCACACCCCCTAGTGGTCATCCGGTGTCTGCTTGACCTGCAGCCATTCCCCCAGTACACTCTATCTCTCTCCCCCTCCCTTTCTGTTTGTGTGTGATTGTGTGGTTGGAGACAGGTGTGCTGGAGTCAGAGCAGATCCCTACCAGCTGCAACTCGTTCCATTATCAAGACCTCTACAAATACTCAGTTCTTCCACTTCCACTCTGCCAGATCGTAATCTCTGCTCAGTCAGTTTATGCTTCTAGCCCATATTATTATTCAAGATCCTGTTACCCTGCTGTACCTGTTTCCCTGCTTGACGCTGGTTATCCTCTCACTGCAGTTTTGCCGCCCTGACTCTGGCTCCTGTCTCCTGTTCCACATCTCACCACCCTGCTACCCTGTTCCGGACTCACCACACCACCACTTCCTTGGATTCCCCTCCGGACCTGTTTACCTTGTCCCAACCCAACCCAGCACACTCCAACCTCTGCCTCCATATCTGGTTTCCTACAACTCATCCAAGCTTCCCCAGATCTGCACTCCATATCTCCCTGTGTTACAATAATTACCTTGGTTCATTCATCTCTGTTTCCTCATCTGGGTCTGCTCTTGGGTTCCCTTGTGCTGCTCCGCTTAACATGTCTAGGCTAGAAGCACAACTGCCCTATCTATCGGCACCATTTGAAGCTTCAATGGCATCAGACATGTTCCCCACACATAAGGACCTCTATGGGGACTGATGTAATGACATCATGTTGCGTATTATGATTCTCTGTGATTGCTGGGATTGTAGTCTTTTTAGTATGTAAACAGAAAAATCATGGTCTGGGATGGGGAATACATGGCTAGGTGGGACCTGCATCAACGAACAGAAAGACAGTCATACAATTGTGAGCAAAGCATATTCATTTTACAGACATACAGTTGATCTGGGATGATGAGCTAAGCCACTAACAGAGAGAGGTTCTGAGTGTAATAGGAAGTGACATAAAACAATACCAGATGGCTAATCAGCAGACAGCAATGTCTGATGTTACTGTGGGAACAAACTGGCGCCCTGTCAGAACTGCGATGTTATCTTTTGTTGAATGGCCCTTCCAAGGACCTGGAAAGCTTTGCTAGACTCCCTAACCTCTGAGTGCAACGTATGCAGCAGCAATAGCCTTCCCCAGGTCTGTACTATAACTACCTCCACCATGTACTACAACTAAAGCTAACATTAGCTAACGCTACAGTTGGAGAGAGTTTTTTGCAACATATTCCTACAGTTACAGCAACAGTGCAATCAGTGTTACTGAAGCGGCTGTAGCTGACAACCCTCCCCCTCTCCCTCTCTCTCATTTCCCAGTATGCCCATATCAGGGAGGTTCAGATGAAGCTTGTTAGAGACCTGCTTCAGTTCTAACTCAGAAATCATTATTCATTTAGCTACTTTATAGAACCCTGTCAGACACAAAGACTCCATTCATTTACCAAGGGACAAATCAACACACTTTTCCACACTTTTTTTCCCTCCCTGGCTAACCGCGCGCACACACACACACACACACACACACACACACACACACACACACACACACACACACAAACACCACACACACACACACACACAAACAATTAACCACATTTCATGCTTTCGTGATTGTGATCACATTCATAAAACAATGCAGCTATACCTTTTAGGATGTTAATGTCTAAAATCAAAGGACTGAATATTAGCACTGCATATGAAACAAACGTCAATGTTAGGCTAGCAGTATATCTTCCTCCACTGTCCATGTCACCATACCAGACTCAAACCAGTGATCCTCTGCTCGCAGACACACGTGACCACCCTCCTTGATAACCTACGTACCAACCGTTTGGCCTATCAAAAAATGTCTACATTTGATAGCTCCGTCAGTGAGTTTACGGTACGTTCTTAACTCTGTTATAAGTCATACATATATGCTGAGTGTACAAAACATTAGAAACACGTTCCTAATATTGACCTCAGAAAATCCTCAATTCGTCGGGGCATGGACTCTACAAGGTATCAAAAGCATTCCACAGGATGCTGGCCCATGTCGACTGAAATGTTTGCCACAGCTGTGTCAAGTGGCAGGATGTCCTTTGGGTGTTACCATTGTTAATATACACAGAAACTGTTGAGCGTGAAAAATGCAGCAACGTTGCAGTTGTTGACACACTCAAACCAGTGCGCCTGGCACCTACTACCATACCCCGTTCAAAGGCACTTAAATATTTTGTCTTGCCCATTCACCCTCTGAATGGCATAAATACACAATACATGTCTCATTTGTCTCAAGACTTAAAAATCCTTCTTTAACCTGTCTCCCCCCCTTCATCTGTGGATTTAACAAGTGACATCAATAAGGGATCATAGCTTTCACCTGGATTCACCTGGTCAGTATGTCATGGAAAGAGCAGGTGTTACTAATGTTTTATACACTCAGTGTATGTTCAAATTCTCAAAATTGTACCCCGGATTCTCTGATGATAGTTGTAATTGCAATAAAGGAGAATCTCATGCTGATATAAACTATAAAGGCAATCTGATCGATTAATCATTTGACATTAAAAAGTCACATTCTGTATGGTTATTGAAAAATAGTCTACTGCTAACATTTAACACACTATATTCTCTAACAGACAGAAAAACACACACACAATGGAGTTGCTCTACACACAGAGATACCATATTGCTAGCCTGTATTTGCTCATAATTCTGAAATGACTAAAATTACACTAGAGGGTAACTAGGGCAGTAATTGGATAGAATTGGACAGTAATTGGACAGAATTCATATTAATATGTGCCCTGCCGTTAAGCCACTGGACTGCTTTAACCTGCCTGTGGTTCTATCTCCCAGGTAGAATAATGCGCATAATGCCGTTTTCACTGATCCTCTCATTAGAATAGATTACTGTACCTGTAATCTAACTGAGACTATGACTATGTGTGTACTATAATAATCTATATTATGATGGTTACCTTAGCCTCATTTAACACTTAGAATAAGGGATGCTGTCCTTTGTTGGACAATCTGAAAAAGGGCTACTAATTCAATCCTATGAGACTATGTCATTCTAAAACTCACACCTCAAAGGGTTCATATGTCAAAAGACTGTTCTCAGAACATTAAAGCAGCTTAACAGTTCCTCTTTCTTTACCCCTGACACATTTCCGACAGCAAGTGGCAAAGAGTCAGATGGATATTGTAATGTATTGGTGTAGTAACAAACCCCGAACTCTCAACCCATGCGACCACAAACTGTTCACAGTCCACTTGTTGGAGGAAAGAAACGTTTACAGATTTAAGCACATTTCTACACATTTTGCGTGGAAAAAATGGAAAGTGGAAAAAATATATCTTAAAGCCAATTTCCTGCAAATCTCCACATTTTGCCGTGTTTTATTTGTGTTAATATGATACCTGAGTGACTCAACAAAATCATTGTGGGTCCCCTGGGGGTCGAGGCCCCCATGGGCACAAAAACTGGCWATGGTGAACCATATTTACAGAATATACAGTACAGTGCCTTGCAAAAGTATTCATCCCCCTTGGCGTTTTTCCTATGTTGTTGCWTTACAACCAGTAATTTAAATTGATTTTTTATTTGGATTTAATGGACATACACAAAATATTTAAATTGGTGAAGTGAAATGGAAAAAATTACTTCTAAAATTCAACAAAAAAAAAGACGGAAAAGTGGTGCGTGCATATGTATTCACAACCTTTGCTATGAACCAGCTAAATAAGATCTTGTGCAAACAGTTACCTCCAGAAGTCACATTATAAGTTATATAAAGTCCACCTTTGTGTATTATAAGTGTCACATAATCTGTCACGTGATCTCAGTATATATACATCTGTTCTGAAAGGCCCCAGAGTCTGCAACACCACTAAGCAAGTGGCACCACCAAGCAGAGCGGTACCATGAAGACCAAGGAGTTCTCCAAACAGATCAGGGACAAAGTTGTGGACAAGTAAACATCAGGGTTGGGTTATAAAAAAATATCTGAAACATTGAACATCCCACAGAGAACCATTAAATCCATTATTATTATTTTMWWGAAGAATATGGCACCACAACAAACCTGCCAAGAGAGGGAAGCCCACCAAAACTCACGGATCAGGCAAGGAGGGCATTAATCAGAGAGGCAACAAAGAGACCAAAGATAACCCTGAAGGAGCTGCAAAGCTCTACAGCGGAGATTGGAGTATCTGTCCATAGGACCACTTTAAGCCATACACTCCACAGAGCTAGGCTTTACGGAAGAGTAAAGCCATACACTCACCAAGGTCTGGAGGGCCGCATTTAAAATGTATTGTATTTCCTTCTCATCAAATATACATCAAAATAGTCCCATAACCATCGCTTTTGGGATTTCTGATGCTCCATGACTGTATCGATATCCTTTCGATGACCGTTAGCAAACTGGACAGAGTGAAGAGACTATAAATGTAGGTCCATTATCATTTCTACACAGTTTCGATTTGGTTTTAGTCATTTTAATGTTGACTTTGATCGTTTTTTCCGCCAAAAATAATAATTATTAAAAAAAAAAATAATAATAATAATAATTATGTGTACAATACTGTGCAAATAGTGTTATTTAACACATCAAATAGTGTTATTTGACATGTATCTTTTTTGACACGCAAAGACCCAAACGGCATTCCATATAAATCCTGGTTGAGAATGAAACAACTGAACAAATTAACAACAAAACAGCACAGCAAGTAAGTGAAAGAAATAGGGTTTGATGATGTTTTACTGGTGATGGGGACATACGTAAATGTCAACAAAATAACTTTTGGGTCAGTGTGGTGTGTGTGTAACCTTTATTTAACTAGGCAAGCCAGTTAAGAACAAATTCTTATTTACCGTGCCGGCCTGGACGACGCTGGGCCAGTTGTGRGCCGCCCTATGGMACTCCCAATCATGGCCAGATGTGATAGAGCCTGGATTCGAACCAGAGACTGTGTGTGCGTTAACTATTTAACTGTACTAGAATGCTTAAAAGACAGCTAAAATTTGAAATATCGGTTATCGGTATTGGTATAATTTTTGGGGTGCAAGGAAAATATCAGGTATCGGTATTGGCCAAAAATGTCTTATCGGTGCATCACTAATATACTGTATATACTCCTTTTTTCAGGACCCTGTCTTTCAAAGATAATTATTTAAAAAACAAATAACTTCACAGATCTTTATTGTAAAGGTTTTAAACACTGTTTCCCATGTTTCCCTGTGGAACGGTCGTTAAGACACTAACAGCTTACAGACGGTAGGCAATGAAGGTCACAGTTATGAAAACTTAGAGCACTAAAGAGACCTTTCTACTGACTCTGAAAAACACAAAAAAAACATGCCCAGGGTCCCTTCTCATCTGCGTAAACGTGCCCCAGGCTTGCTGCAAGGAGGAATGAGGACTGCTGATGTGGCCAGGGCAATAAATTGTGAGATGCCTAAGACAGTGCTACAGGGAGACAGGACGGACAGCTGATCGTCCTCGCAGTGGCAGACCACGTGTAACAACACCTGCACAGGATCGGTACATTCGAACATCACACCTGCGGGACAGGTACAGGATGGCAACAACAACTGCCCAAGATACACCAGGAATGTACAATTCCTCCATCAGTGCTCAGACTGTCTGCAATAGGCTGAGAGAGGCTGGACTGAGAGCTGTTGTAAGTCAGGTCCTCACCAGACATCACCGGCAACAACGTCGCCTATGGGCACAAACCCACCGTCGCTGGATCAGACAGGACTGGCAAAAAGTGCTCTTCACTGACGAGTCGTGGTTTATTCTCACCAGGGGTGATGGTCGGACTCGCGTTTATCGTCGAAATAATGAGCGTTACACCGAG
The DNA here is from genome assembly GCF_002910315.2 of Salvelinus sp. IW2-2015. Taxonomy (NCBI): domain Eukaryota; kingdom Metazoa; phylum Chordata; class Actinopteri; order Salmoniformes; family Salmonidae; genus Salvelinus; species Salvelinus sp. IW2-2015. The sequence continues at coordinate 36,932,272 of NC_036858.1, read as the reverse complement.
GCCTGTACTCTGGAGCAGGATCAATTTGGAGGTGGAGGGTGCGTCATGGTCTGGGGCGGTGTGTCACAGCATCATCGGACTCAGCTTGTTGTCATTGCTGGCAATCTCAACGCTGTGTGTTACAGGGAAGACATCCTCCTCCCTCCTGTGGTACCCCTTCTGCAGGCTCATCCTGACTTGACCCTCCAGCATGACAATGCCACCAGCCATATTGCTCGTTCTGTGCGTAATTTCCTGCAAGACAGGAATGTCAGTGTTCTGCCATTGCCAGCGAAGAGCCTGGATCTCAATCCTATTGAGCATGTCTGGGACCGGTTGGATCGGAGGGTGAGGGTCATTCCCCCCAGAAATGTCRGMGAACTTGCAGGTGCCTTGGTGGAAGAGTGGGGTAAAATCTCACAGCAAGAACTGGCAAATCTGGTGCAGTCCATGAGGAGGAGATGCACTGCATCACTTAATGCAGCCGGTGGCCACACCAGATACTGACTGTTAATTTTGATTTTGACCCTCTTTTTCAGGTACACGTTATTCAATTTCTGTTAGTCACATGTCTGTGGAACTTGTTCAGTTTATGTCTCAGTTGTTGAATCTTGTTATGTTCATACAAATATTTACACATGTTAAGTTTGCTGAAAATAAACAGAGTTGACAGTGAGAGAATATTTCTTTTTTTGCTGAGTTTATATATTTTTATATATATGTATACTGTATGTTTGTGTGTTTTTCTAAAATGTTTTGTGTTCGCGGGCTATATGCTTGACACCCCTGCTCTATCACCTCCTACCTGCCAGTAGGATTATACATAGTTTTATATACAGAGATTATACAGTGAAGAAAACGAAATGCCCACTTTCCCGCGCCATGTTAAAGAATGGCTCCAATATGGTTGATAGTAGACAACGCGTCTCCCTAAATTGGGGGTCATAAGAGGGCACGTCAGTAATGCGAAGAACCACTTCAACCCCTTCACCTCTCCTTTCTCTGGGCTCCTATCTTCTTCTTTCTTCTTTTTCATTGGGAAGAAATCTCTTTCAACTAGAGAGGGCTAAAGACAACTGCAGAGTTTGACATAATTATCTGTGGCTTGGCTTTAATCACTCTTCCCCCGGACTCCTCAGTGCACATTATCTGACACKAAACACAGACGCTCTCCTGCCTGAAACAGGCAAATTTACCCTCCAAAGCCTGCTCCGTGAGCCAGCCATCAGACAGCCAGAGAAAGGGAGGAGGAGGGGGGAGAGAGAGAGGGGGGAGAGAGACAGACAGACAGAAAATGAGAGAGATAAGACATCATTTGTGCACCATGTTGTCTTTTTCTCACTTTTTGACAAGAAGGGAAATCACTTATTTCGACACTAAATATAAAAGTCTGATTTGAGGCTAATAGAGCAATGGATGTTTTATGTCAAGAGGTTATTTTAGAACATAAAAAAAAGAGATCATGTCAAGATATCAGCGATGGTTTTATCAAACACTCACAGGAACTTTTAACAGATATCACATGAAAGGTGGTTTGGAGATAATCATATCTTTTTTGTATTTTGTTCTTGAAATGTGCTCTTCATTTGGATGAGTTGTGATTGAATTTGAATGAAAATTGAAATGTAGCTTTCTTAAAATGAAAAATGTGTGCTACATCAGCAGCGTTGAGTCACAGATAGAAGGAGCCAGATGTCACAGAGGAAATCTGAATCATCCGTTTAGAACTTCCACTCGCCACCCAATATTCTGATGACAGCAAGTCCAGTGGCGAGAAGTGGGAGAATATGAAGCTACAGTAGATGAAACTTGTCCGACATTCAGCAAATTTTCTCATTGAAGAAACATTTGAACTCAATACAGTTTTCTGTTCCCAAAACTGGAATCTGTTACAAACAGAGTGCACTAAGTTTTGTAGAATTGACCCTTTGCCAAAGTTGTGTTGTTTCGAAGGAGTTGAGTTATTGCACACGGGCACTTCACAAATAAGACATTTCCTAATGGTAATATGCAAATAGATGCTAAAACGAGCCAATAGGATCTTGCTAGCTTGTGCTTGGCTCTGCCCACCTCTTTGTTTGTTRTGTTCACTATGCTTCATTTGCTGCCATAGGAAACGACGCTGATGAGTTATCTTGGGAAAGTTACCAGTATCTTTGGTTGACTGTTGCTTTTATGTGAGTCTTAATGTTTGTTGTTGTTGTTGTTGACTCTTGCATTTTATGTAACTGAAATGCCATCAACCCCAACTATGCCCAGAATTCATGACATTTAAGGGGTTGGGGTTATGCATTCTATGTGTGGTCACCCCACTTCCACCCCTCCCATAGTATAATAGGTCAGAGAGGGAGAGAGACAGGGAACTTCAAAGCAGAGAAAAATCATGCACACACTCACTAATGTGGTCCCAAGATGCAGCTATTCCAGCCCAACCTAGGACCTTTGATGTTGCAGTTGATGGACCATTGTTAAAAAGGAGCCATCAGTAGATATGYGAGGATGGTTCTCTCTAAGGGTTATAAACTACGAGTCTGAGCAGGACACACACACCATCACAACACTATGATAACCACTATGAGTTTGTGTCTTTGTAAGCATCTCCAGTGTGTTACTTAGTCTAGTTTATTATTTAAATATGATTTATATAGAAATCATAACCTAAGGATATTTTACAATGTAGGGCGTATACATTTTTTGGGGAGTTTTGTTAGAATTCAAAGCTTATCATGACATCCCTGAGAGGGAAATGCAGTCCAAAACATAGTGAGAGAAGCAGACAGAGAGATGACTGAGTGTGAGAAGTACATGGCTCAACAGCTCAACAGCAGCAGTGACCGCTCAGCTCCTCCTGCACTCTTCACTCTGAGGGGGTCGGYGCAGGCCTGGCAGACTGCATCTCGCATGACCTAAAGTGAGTAGGCCAGAGGTACCTCCAGGCCTGAGGCCCCCGTCCCAACAGAGCAGCCCGGCTCTCCCCACACTTCACTTCTCCTCGCTGGGCATGTCAGGGAGCCGCTGGGGCGTGGGCTCTGGAGCGCCGGAGCTGTACCCACACACCCCTGGGAGGTGAGGGGAGYTGACCCGGCCTGGCTCCAACTGTCAGCTAGCCAGCAGAGGAGAGGAGAGGAGAGGGGGATGACACAAAGCCAGAAAGAAGAGGAGAGGGAAGACAGAGCCAGCGAGGAGAGGGAGGAAAGGATGACAAGGGGTTAGGTGTGAGGTGTCCAGGGGCAAGTTTGTCCGGCAGATTGGTAGGAAGTGTGTTTGCTGCGTGGAGAGCATTTCCAGTCAGACCATACTGAACAGATTTATCTCCACTCTTTCTCTCTCTGTGACTCATGTTTTTTTCTGTTTTCTCACAGTAAACACGTACACACTCACACTCTCTCTCACACACACACACACACACACACACACACACACACACACACACACACACACACACACACACACACACACACACACACACACACACACACACACACACACACACACACACACACACACACACACACACACACACACACACACACACACACACACACACACACACATTCTGAATATAGAAAGTCCATTCCAGTGGATCCAATGCTGTGACATTCTTACGTCAGCAGCTCTTCTCACCAATCATGTATGAGTCACAACAAACAGGAAGGGTTCCGGAGAGGTCTCAATCCACAGATCACAGGACTCATGAAAAACAATATTACTGATATGTCAAGTCAAGTCAAAATGATTTTAAAGTGCATTTCATACATTTTTATTAATTACTTAATAAAATGTGATGTTCACTGTCTGTCACGTCTAGTCCTGCTCCCTTCCGCCGGCACTTGACGTCACCGGTCTACTGTTTATTTATTTTTTATTTATTAAACCTGTATTTTACTCGGCAAGTCAATTAAGAACAAGTTCTTATTTTACAATGACGGCCTAACACCGGTCCTGGCAACCCACATTGCCCACACATGGCAACCATCATTGCGCACACCTGCTCCCCATCGTTAAGCACACCTGGACTTCATCACCACCCTGATTACTCTCCCTTCATATAGCCCTCACCAACCTCAGTCATCAGGCAGTATTGGTTCTGCTTTCATGTGATGCTTGTGTTGCAATGTTTGATGATAAATGTTTGTTATTATTAAACTTTCCATRTGCACATGCTTCCTGACACCCTGTGTCTACGTTACAATGTCAAAGCAATACTGTCACTAAACTGTACTTTGACCAAAGGCAAGGTGTAGTAAGGCAGATAAACATGAATGAAGGCAGATAAACCCATATGCATTCCTTTCCCCTCAATAACATGCAAACTGTTTCCCACATACAATGCTTTGCAAAAGTATTCAGACCCCATCGAGTTCTTACAAAGTGGGATTACAATTCTATATATATATTTAAATATAAATAAAAACTGCATAACTAAAATAGATGGTACCTTTACAAGTAAAGTTGTGGGGCTTGCTAAAGCTCTTTAAAAATATTTGTGGTAGTGGAAGAAGTTTAAAAAGTTGTACATTAATTGTATTATTTGAAGAGTGAAATCATTTCAAATGCCAATCCCTAGTCAGTGGTGGTCAATAGTTTTGGTTATTAGTTGTGGTCAGTAGTATTGGTCAGTAATTGTGTGGTTCAATAGTTGTGGGCAGTAGTTGTCTGGTGTGGTCAGTAGTTGTGTAGTCAGTAGTTGCGGTCACTAGTTGTGTGGTTGTGGTCAGTAGTTGTGGTCAGAAGTTGTGTGGTCACTAGTTGTGTGGTGGGGTCAGAAGTTTAGGTCAGTGGTTTTGTGGTCAGTAGTTGAGTTGTGGTTCAATAGTTGTGTGGTTGTGGTCAGGAGTTGTGTTCAGTAGTTGTGGTCAGTCATTTTGGTGTCTAGTTGTGTTGTTGTGGGCAGTAGTTGGTGTCAGTAGTTGTGTGGTCAGTAGTTGATGGTTGTTGTGTCATTGTGTTCAGTATTTCTGGTCAACAATTGTGTGGTTGTGGTCTTTAGTTGTCTGGTTCTGTAGTTGTGTGGTTCAGGAGTTGTGGTCAGTAGTACGGGTCAGTAGTTGTCAGTAGTTTTGTGGTTCAGTAGTTGTGTGGTTGTGGTCAGGATTTTGTTCAGAAGTTGTGGTCAGTAGTTGTGGCCAGTAGTTGTGGTCTGTAGTTGTGTGGTTGTGGTCTTTAGTTGTCTGGTTCTGTAGTTGTGTGGTTCAGGAGTTGTGGTCAGTAGTTGTGTGGTTGTGGTCTGTAGTTGTGTGGTTGTGGTCTTTAGTTGTCTGGTTCTGTAGTTGTGTGGTTCAGGAGTTGTGGTCAGTAGTTGTGGTCAGTAGTACTGGTCAGTAGTTGTCAGTAGCTATGTGGTCAGTAGTTGTGGTTCAGTAGTTGTGTGGTTGTGGTCTGTAGTTGTGGCCAGTAGTTACATGCTCTATATGTATTTTGTGGTCAGTAGTTGTGTGGTCAGTAGTTTGTTGGTTGTGGTCATTAGTTGTGTGGTTGTGGTCAGTAATTGTGGTCAGTAGTTGTGGTCATTAGTTGTGTGTTTCAGTAGATGTGTGGCCAGTAGTTGTGTGGTTGTGGTCAGTKGTTTTAGTCAGTAGTGGTCAGTAGTTTTGTGGTCAGTAGTTATGGTCTGTCATTTTGTTGTTGAGGTACAGATGTTGTGTGCTTGTTATCAGGAGTTGATTTCAGTAGTTGTGGTCAGTAGTTTGTTGGTTGTGGTCAATGACTTGTGGTCATTAGTTGTGTGTTWCAGTAGATGCCAGCAGCATACCACCCTGCATACCACTGTTGGCTTGCTTCTGAAGCTAAGCAGGGTCAGTCCTGGTCAGTCCCTGGATGGGAGACCAGATGCTGTTGGAGGGCCAGTAGGAGGCACTCTTTCCTCTGGTCTAAAAAATATCCCAATGCCCCAGGGCAGTGATTGGGGACACTGCCCTGTGTAGGGTGCCGTCTTTCGGATGGGACGTTAAACGGGTGTCCTGACTCTCTGAGGTCATTAAAGATCCCATGGCACTTATCGTAAGAGTAGGGGTGTTAACCCTGGTGTCCTGGCTAAATTCCCAATCTGGCCCTCAAACCATCTTGGTCACCTAATAATCCCCAGTTTATAATTGGCTCATTCATCCCCCTCCTCTCCCCTGTAACTATTCCCCAGGTCGTTGCTGCAAATGAGAACGTGTTCTCAGTCAACTTACCTGGTAAAATAATGATTAAAAAAAAAAGAAAAAAAAATGTGTGGCCGGTTGTGGTCAGTAGTTTAAGTCAGTAGTGGTCAGTCATTTTGTGGTCAGTAGTTATGGTCTGTCATTTTGTTGTTGAGGTACAGATGTTGTGTGCTTGTTATCAGGAGTTGAGTTCAGTAGTTGTGGTCAGTAGTTTGTTGGTTGTGGTCAAGTAATTCTGGTCAGCAGTTGTGGGCATTAGTTGTTTGTTTCTGTAGTTGCGTGGTCAGTAGTTGTGGTTCAGTAGTTGTGTGTTTGTGGTCAGGATTTGTGGTCATTAGTTGTTTGTTTCTGTAGTTGTGGTTCAGTAGTTGTGGAACCTAAGGGGCCTATTTTGAACTAATTGTGGTTCAGTGAAGAAGAAACGCTGGGGTTCTTTTCAAAAAACCCTACAAAAAGGTTCTATATAGAAACCTTTAGGTGTGCCATAGTTTTACCTTTATTTTAACTAGGCAAGTCAGTTTATAACAAAATCTTATTTATAATGACAGCCTAGGAACAGTGGGTTAACTGCCTTGATCAGGGGCAGAATAACCAATTTTTATCTTGTCTGGGATTTGATCTAGCAACCTTCCAATTACTAGTCCAATGCTCAAACCACTAGGCTACCTGCCACCCCAAATAWAAGAATGAAGCAAGCAACAGAACCCTTTTTTTTTCTATCCAGAACTTTTTTTTGTAAGTGTGTGGTTGTGGTCAGAGTATAAACCACAATTGTTGAGTGTGAAAACTGAACAAAGTCCGATGAGAAGTTATCGGGTGAACCATGAAGCGAGTGCACAGAGCTTCGCTCTATGCAATTAGAGGGGTAGAACCCGCCCTTCTCTTTACAGAGAGGCAAACTAGCCCGTTTAGTTATTTTGAGCACAGATCCTGATCCTGAGAAGAACGACAAAGTTAGTGAGCATTAGCAATCTTCTCCTTGTCATACCAAGTTGTATAGACAGTGGAAGCATTCGAAATCTTAGTGCTAGCTGTCCGGTCCGAAACAGATTCACAAAATGTTTGTCGAGCTATTAAGACGTCTCCATCTGAGTCAAGCATTGCTAAGCAACAGTAGCCTTGGCATGATGGTGGCTGCATCATGGTATGGGTATGCTTGACATCGGCAAATACTGGGGAGTTCTTCAGGATAAAAAGAAACGGGATAGAGTTAAGCACAGACACAATCCTAGAGGAAAACCTGCTTCATACTGCTTTACAACAGTAACTGGGAAAGGAATTTAGCTTTCAGCAGGACAATAATCGATGCCAACGATGTTTCTAAAATGTATTGACAAAGGGAGCTGACGACTATATTTTAGTTATTGAATTTGAATTAATATTTATCATTTTTTWAAATGATAATTCTTCCATTTTGAGGATTTTGTTATATATATTTCCTTTATCTTTGAAGCTCAGAGTTTTAGCCAATGTAGGATTTGGGCCGAGATTCAACTAAATCCACATGAACAGAGCTCTGTGACGCTGGGAGAGCTCTGACAGGGGAGCAACTTTCGGGGGGGACATGTCCCCCCCACAATCTGAAAAGGAAATGTTGTTCCCTCCAGTTTAATCACTGGAATGTGATACAAAACAAGGCAATGGTGTGCTTTAGGACATATGTGACGCACTTCCAGGCCGGTAGGTGCTGTTTTGAGTGTTTATCCTACTGGATAAACAAAACATATATATATATATTATATATATATATATATATATATATATATATATATATATATATATACAGTACCAGTGATCAATTTGGACACACCTACACATTCAAGGGTTTTTCTTTATTTGTACTATTTTATAGAATTCTAGAGTAACAGTGAAGACATCTACACTATGAAATAGCACATAGGGAGTCATGTAGTAACCAAAAAAGTGTTAAACAAATCAAAATGTTTTTTATATTTCAGATTCTTCAAAGTAGCCACCCTTTGCCTTGATGACATCGTTGCACACTCTTGGCATTCTCTCAACCAGCTTCATGAGGTAGTCACCTGTAACGCATTTCAAATAACAGGTGTGCCATGTTAAAAGTTGATTTGTAGTATTTATTTCCTTCTGTGCCAATCAGTTGTGATGTGACAAGGTAGGGGTGGTATACAGAAGATAGCCCTATTTGGTTAAATACCAAGTCCATATTATGGCAAGAACAGCTAAAATAAGCAAAGAGAAATGACAGTCCATTTTATTTTAAAACATGAAGGTCAGTCAATACGGAAAATGTCAAGAAGCCATCAAGCGCTATAATGAAACTGGCTCTCACGAGGACCACCACAGGAAAGGAAGACCCAGAGATACCTCTGCTGCAGAGGAGAAGTTCATTAGAGTTACCAGCTTCAGATTGCAGCCCAAATAAATGCTTCACAGAGTTCAACTAACAGACACATCTCAACATCAACTGTTTAGAGGAGACTAGAGGAGGCCTTCATGGACYTATTGCTGCAGAAACAACTACTAAAGGACACCAATAGCAAGAAGATATTGTTAGGGCCAAGAAAAACGAGCAATGGACATTAGACCGGTGGAAGTCTGATGAGTCCAAATTGGAGATTTTTGGTTCCAACTGCCATGTCTTTGTGAGATGCAGAGTAGGTGAACGGAAGATCTCCACATGTGTAGTTCCCACCATGAAGCATGGAGGAGGAGGTGTGACGCTGTGGGAGTGCTTTCTGGTGACACAGTCTGTGATTTATTTATACTTCAAGGCACACTTAACCAGCATGGCTACCACAGCATTGTACAGCGATACGCCATCCCATCTGGTTTGCGCTTAGTGGGACTATCATTTGTTTTTCAAAGGGACAATGACCCAACACACCTTCAGGCTGTGTAAGGGATATTTGACCAAGAAGGAGAGTGATTGAGTGCTGCATCAGATGACCTGGCCTCCACAATCACCCGACCTCAACCAATGAAATGGTTTGGGATGAGTTGGACCGCAGAGTGAAGGAAAAGCAGCCAACAAGTGCTCAGCATATGTGAGAACTCCTTCAAGACTGTTGGAAAAGCATTCCAGGTGAAGCTGGTTGAAAGAATGCCAAGAGTGTGCAAAGCTGTCATTGAGGCAAAGGGTGGCTACTTTGAAGAATCTCAAATATAACATTTATTTAGATTTATCTAACATATTTTGTGGTTACTACATATTCCATATGTGTTATTTCATAGTTTTGATGTCTTCACTATTATTCTACAATGTAAAAAATAGTAAAATGAAGAAGAACCCTTGAGTAGGTGTGTCCAAACATATGACTGGACTGTGTATATATATATATAGTGAGGCAAAAAAGTATTTAGTCAGCCACCAATTGTGCAAGTTCTCCCACTTAAAAAGATGAGAGAGGCCTGTAATTTTCATCATAGGTACACTTCAACTATGACAGACAAAATGAGAAAAAAAA
>NC_036858.1:36919968-36922070 GCF_002910315.2 Salvelinus sp. IW2-2015 | reverse complement strand
TTTTGTAGGACAAATAATGCTGAGTTGCATCCAAAGCCAACACCCATACCTACTGTAAGATATGGGGTGGAAACTATCATCTTGGGCTGTTTTCTGCAAAAGGACCAGGACGACTTATTCATGGTAAAGGAAAGAGATGAAATGGGTCCATGTATGTGAATTTTGAGGAACCTCCTTCCATCACATAGGCATCTGAAACGAACATGGCTGGGTCTTTCAGCATTGACAATGATCCGCAGAACGACCACCCGGGCAACAAAGGAAGGCTTCGAAAGAGGCATTTCAAGGTCCTGGTGTGGGCCTAGCCAGTCTCCAGATCTCAAACCCCATAAAGAAAATCTTGTTGGGGAGGTGAAAGTCCGTGTTGTTCCATGCACAGCCCCAAACATCACTGCTTCTAGGAGAGATCTGCATGGAGGACATGGGCCAAAATACCCAGACAAACAGTGTGTGAAAACCTTGTGAAACTTACCAGAAAGAACGTTTGAAACCTCTGTTCATTGCCACAAAGGTTATAAAAAGTTATGAGATAACTGTTTGATCTTGACCAATACTTAATTTTCCACACATAATTACAAATTAAATTCATTAAAATTCTCTACAATGTTGATTTTCTTGATTTCTTTTTCTCATGTTTGGTCTGTCATAGTTTAAAGTTTAAGTGTACCTATGATGAAAATTACAGGCCTCTCTCATCGTTTTAAGTGGGAGAACTTGCACAACTGGTGGCTGACTAAATACTTTTTTGCCCCACTGTATATTATGTTCCCCACACGTCTAAAACCAAAGTTGCGCCCCTGTTGAAAGGTATTTTCCGATTGAGACAACATGTGCAGCTTTTAACATTAATGCGATGTTCACGAATGTCCTTTAAAAGCTGCATTGTTGGCTGCCCAGCACAGAGCACTATGAATTAAATCCTGGCCCTAGTCTCAGATTGTAGCACTCTGTGAGAGAATAACGCACACACACACACACAGGCTGTGCTAATAAACAATATCCCCTCATCAGAATCTACTCCTCAGACTATCGTCTGATAAAACATACCTTGGCAGAAAGAAAAGGCCGCACCACAGGTTTGTGGTGGGTGTGGATGTGTGGGAGTCACACCGGCCGGCGGCAGCGGTGGTCCATTACTGAGCTGTTGAGAGGTGCAGCGGCTGATAATTCAAACTCTTTGTGTAATTGTCTCTTGCATCTGAATACAAATCCCTGCCCTTATGATTCATCATATTTATTTTTTTATTTCCTCCGGCAACATCTTTTATTAGTTGTGCACTCAGCGGCTAGATTTAATTTCTGCGGGAGGGAACAACAGCAGCGGTTGATGATTATTATTGCGAATGTAATACTACAGAGGCTGAAATATAATCTATAGAACGTTAAAGTGACAGATTAGGAGGGGAGGAGGGTTCATTTACAAGTGTTAAGACATCACGGCTAATGCCCTGCAACACCAAATGAAAATCAAACGTTTTCTTTTCTCTCTCAGAGCATGTGTGTGTGCAGGCATGTGCACATTTAGGGGTCTACCTGTGCCCAAACACCTGCCCTTTTGCCCCCACCCCCACTCTGGTGCTATAATTATACTGTATATTTTTAGTATACAGTTTTTGTCCTTGTTGTTCTGAATCCACTGCCCGCACGTTGTCGTCAAGTTTGCCACCCCCACCTGGGTAGTAGTAGTAGTAGTAGTAGTAGTAGTAGTAGTAGTAGTAGTAGTAGTAGTAGTAGTATCGTAGTAAGTAGTATAGTAGTAGTAGTAGTAGTATAGAGTACAGTGATAGTAGATAATATGAGTTTTTCCAGCAGTTATTGTAGATACTGTAGTAGCAGTGGCAGTGGTAGAGGTTAGTACTACCAGTCATTGTGTTACACAAAAAACTCAATGGTAATTGAGTCTCTTGCTGTGTAGTCTGAACCACATTGAAAATGATGACAATGGACAGATATGAATCATTTACATGTCCATCTTCCAGAATGAATGACTACCAATAGGTTTACAGGCAGAAAATATCAATTAGCTCTAATGATATAATGGCTCATCTCTTTATAGCTGAATGTTGAGTCATTTTCACACAGTTACAATGCATTGATTTTAT
>NC_036858.1:36847008-36919835 GCF_002910315.2 Salvelinus sp. IW2-2015 | reverse complement strand
TTAACCACATTGAAAATGATGACAATGGACAGATATGAATCATTTACATGTCCATCTTCCAGAATGAATGACTAACAATAGGTTTACAGGCAGAAAATATCAAATTAGCTCTAATGATATAATGGCTCATCTCTTTATAGCTGACATGTTGAGTCATTTCCACCCAGTCACATTGCATTGATTTTCATCATGAGAGAAACTTGATCCCCGCTTTATCCTCTTTAACTGGCTCACTTCCTATGATGCTCCAGATATTTATGTCTATTGTCTGATTTCAGTTTGGAGATAATCAGAGCCATGTAGAGGATGAACTATCATATCAAGATGGCTGCTAACAGGAATGGGGAGATTATATATATATATATTATATATATATATATATAATTATATATATATATATATATATAGAGAGAAGAGAGAGAGAGAGAGAGAGAGAGAGAGAGAGAGAGAGAGAGAGAGAGAGAGAGAGAGAGAGAGGAGAGAGGAGAGAGAGAGAGAGAGAGAGAGAGAGAGAGAGAGAGAGAGAGAGAGAGAGAAGAGAGAGAGAGAGAGAGGAGAGAGAGAGAGAGAGAGAGAGAGAGAGAGAAGAGAGAGAGAGAGAGAGAGAGGAGAGAGAGAGAGAGAGAGAGAGATGAGAGAGAGAGAGAGAGAGAGAAGAGAGAGAGAAGAGAATCTGTGTAACTACGTGCTGACTTTGATGTCCAGGGGCCACATTTATCCATACAACCCCCCCCCCCTCCCCCAACAAACACACAAGCAGGGAGAGAGAGACAGTGACCAGGTAAGTCGTCAATCTGAAATGAATTTGAAGAAATGTCTATGGAACAAAGTAAGGGAATACAAATATCAGTTGATATAAATTGTTCTCTTTTCTAATCTCTCTGTTAGCGTTTCTATGGCGTAGCGACCACAAAAATATTGCCTGAAATACTCCATTGTGTGAATAAAGCCATTGAGCGCAATGGGCAAGACAAATGGCCAGGAGTTTTAGACCTAAAAAATAACTAGCTAGCCGTCAGTATACAGATCCGTTTATTTCTTCTTATTATTATTATATATAAACAATGGATGTTTACCTTCTGTAAAGTCAGGAATATATATGGCAGCTTCAATGTTTGACATGATTGTGTTAAAATTCAAGGACAGTCTCACTAGCATTCTCTGTAACTGTCTTGGAGACATCAGATACACAGGGAAATATATTAATATTTTAGGCCAGTAGCCTACCTCGCTGTTCCCTTCCTCCTTTTCACTCCTCTGTGAGAACATTCAGCATGTATCAGTGGCACACTGACACCCTATCTGCAATCATCCCCAATATAATTGTGCAATCTGAGTTTATATTTCTTTAACAGCATTGGAGTCTCACTCCTCGACAGAAACATCCCTGAACCAAATCAAATCCCGGGGTCAGCACAGCTTTTGAAGAACTCCCTTAGATAAAGTCTTGTTCCGCAAATCTGCTCAATATATTAGAGTTGATTCGGTGGGGACAGTGTAGATAGAAAATATGGTACATTAATCTTGGCTATTTCAATCTCAGAGGCTGGGACTGTAAAATTGTTATGCTGCATATCTAATTTCCTCTCTTTTTTGTCCATCTGATTCATGCTACCCTCAGAGGTGTGGCGCAGTGCTATTGTGGACCCCACGGTGCATTAACAACAGCCTGCATCGCCTATCACATCTGATCTCACTAAATCACACAATATGGGTGAAGGAGAGCATGGGGAGGGAGGGGGAGTCTGAACTGACTGCCAATGTCTGAGACATGACTCACAAACACACACATGTACACTGCGCGAGTGCAGACAACGTGCATGCGTGCGCACACATAGCAGCACACACACAACAACACACCAAACACATGGAACACACCACCACTACACACATCACACACACAGGACACACACACAAACACACACCAACATGGTCACCACACACACACACATCACGACACCAACACACACACACACACACACACAGCACACACCAGCACACACTTTGTTGATGTCACCTCCACGTGCAAGCGAGTACGCGAGGTTTAGAGGCCCAGATGTCACAGAGCCAGAGGGGCATCCATTTCACATATTGCAGCCAGCACCTCATTTCAATTACATTCACCAAGAGAAAATATATAAATAAATAGCTGCTATAATCAGAAATCGGTATGTGAGCCCCACTGTCCCCAAAGGAGCGTGGCACACATATTCTTTTGTGCCATTGTCATTTCTGTCACTAGAAAGCCATGCGGTCTCCGAGGTCACAGAGCTCAGGCCTCATCAGTGGGGCTAATTTGATTGTGGCGGAACAATGGTAGCATAGCCTAGCCCTGCCCCATAGAGAAGCATACTAATGTCAGTGTAGCCTAGCGCAGCCTTGCTGCGCCAAAGTGCATACTAATTACAGCTGCTGCCCTTCATCCTGACCTTGGCGGGTCACTTAGCAGTGTGATCAGTCCCTGACTTCTAATAAAGCCACTTTAACAGGTTGAGCTGGAGGGGCACACAGCTTTTACTCTCTCTATCTTCCTTTATCTCTATCTCTCTTTTTCCTGCTCCCTCTCTCTTTGTCTCTTTTCTTTGCTATTCTTCTTTGTAAAATGTTCTAGCTGTTTTCTCAATGTTTGCGTCACATTTTTCCACTCACTTGAATGTTTCTTCTTCTTCTTCTGCTTCATCTTCCCTCTCGCTCTTCTTTTTCATGATGATACAAGCTCATGACTCACACCTGACCAGATATTTGTTGTGTTCTGTGACAACCCATGAGAATAGCTCAAAAGGGTCAGGTGTTTCAAATTGATACAAACAATAATAAACATTCTATCTATTGTATGCATTATTTAAAATGCCTTTTGATGACATTGGTTTTTCCTCCTGTATTGCTGTGTTAGTTTTTTGGTCATTTGCTTGCTTTGACATTCTAGACAATTCTGTGCTTCCAACTTTGTGGCAATAGTTTGGGGAAGGCCCTTTCCTGTTTCAGCATGACAATGACCCTGTGCCCAAAGCGAGGTCCATACAGAAATGGTTGATCGAGATCGGTGTGGAAAAATTTGACTGGCCTGCACAGAGCACTGATCTCAACTCCATCGAACACCTTTGGGATGAATTGGAACGCCGATTGCCAGCAAGTCCTAATTGCCCAACACCAGTGGCCGACCTCACTAATGCTCTTGTGGTTGAATGGAAGCAAATCCCCACAGCAATGTTCCAACATCTATTGGAAAGCCTTCCTAGAAGAGTGGAGGCTGTTATAGCAGCAAAGGGGGGACCAACTGCATATTAATGCCTATCATTTTGGAATGAGATGTTCGACAAGCAGATGTCCGCATACTTTTGGTAATGTTTTGTATAAATGTACCTCAAGGCAGTATATTAAAAAAGTATCTAGCATTAACCTCAGCATATGGCTTGAAAAAAATACTACTGAACAAAAWTTTTATCGCAACATGCAACAATTACAAGACATTACAGAGCTGCAGTTCATATAAGGAAATCAGTCAATTGAAATAAATGCATTAGGCCTTAATCTATGGATTTCACATCACTGGGAATACAGATATGAATCTGTTGGTCACAGATACCTTAAAAAAATGGTAGGGGTGTGGATCAGAAAACCAGTCAGCATCTGATGTGACCATCATTTGSCTCATGCAGCGCAACACATCACCTTCACATAGAGTTGATCAGGCTGTTGAATCTTGTCCCAATCCTCTTCAATGGCTTTGAAGTTTCTAGATATTGGCGGGAACTGGAACATGCTGTCATACAGGTCGACCCAGAGCATCCCAAACATGCTCAATGGGTGACATGTCTGGCCATGGAAGAACTGGGACATTTTCCACACCAAGGAATTGTGTACAGATTGTTCCGACATGGGGCCATGCATATTTAACTAGGCAAGTACAAATTCTTATTTTCTATGATGGCCTAGGGTTACCTGCCTTGTTCAGGAGCACAACGACAGATTTTTACCTTGTCAGCTCAGGGATTTGATCTTGCAACCTCTCGGGTTACTAGTCCAACACCCTAACCACTAGGCTACCTGCCGCCCCGCCTCAGTACCTCGTCACAGTATCTCTGTGGATTAAAATTGCCATCGATAAAATGCAATTGTGTTCATTGTTCAGAGCTTATACCTGCCCATACCATAACCTCACCGTCACCATGGGACACTCTGTTCACAACGTTAGCAAAACCACAAACCGCTCGCCCACACAACGTCATACACGTGGTCTGCAGATGTGAGGCCGGTTGGACAAACTGCCACATTCTCTAAAACAACGTTGGAGGTGACTACTGGTAGAGAAATGAACATTATATTCTATGGCAACAGCTCTAGTAGAGATTCCTGCAGTCAGCATGCCAAATGAACGCTCCCTCAAAACTTGAGAAATCTGTGGCATTGTGTTGTGTGACGAAACTGAACATTTTGGTGGTGCCTTTTATTGTCCCCAGCACAAGGTGCACCTTTGTAATGATCATGCTGTTTAATCAGCTTTTTGATATGCCACACCTGTCAGGTGGATGGATTTTTTTTGGCAAATGAGAAATTCTCACTAACAGGGATGTAAACAAATTTGTGCACATCATTTGAGAGAAATAAGGTTTCTGTGCGTATGGAACATTACTGGGATCTTTTTATTTCAGCTCATGAAACATCGGACCAACACTTTACATGTTGCGTTTAGATTTTTGTTCAGTGNTGGCCTAGGGTTACCTGCCTTGTTCAGGAGCACAACGACAGATTTTTACCTTGTCAGCTCAGGGATTTGATCTTGCAACCTCTCGGGTTACTAGTCCAACACCCTAACCACTAGGCTACCTGCCGCCCCGCCTCAGTACCTCGTCACAGTATCTCTGTGGATTAAAATTGCCATCGATAAAATGCAATTGTGTTCATTGTTCAGAGCTTATACCTGCCCATACCATAACCTCACCGTCACCATGGGACACTCTGTTCACAACGTTAGCAAAACCACAAACCGCTCGCCCACACAACGTCATACACGTGGTCTGCAGATGTGAGGCCGGTTGGACAAACTGCCACATTCTCTAAAACAACGTTGGAGGTGACTACTGGTAGAGAAATGAACATTATATTCTATGGCAACAGCTCTAGTAGAGATTCCTGCAGTCAGCATGCCAAATGAACGCTCCCTCAAAACTTGAGAAATCTGTGGCATTGTGTTGTGTGACGAAACTGAACATTTTGGTGGTGCCTTTTATTGTCCCCAGCACAAGGTGCACCTTTGTAATGATCATGCTGTTTAATCAGCTTTTTGATATGCCACACCTGTCAGGTGGATGGATTTTTTTTGGCAAATGAGAAATTCTCACTAACAGGGATGTAAACAAATTTGTGCACATCATTTGAGAGAAATAAGGTTTCTGTGCGTATGGAACATTACTGGGATCTTTTTATTTCAGCTCATGAAACATCGGACCAACACTTTACATGTTGCGTTTAGATTTTTGTTCAGTGWATATTTCTGTCCCTCTTTCAAGTTGTAGTATCATCAGTTGGCTGTAGTTTTGACTCAACTAAGTACAGATGTGAAACATTAGCCATCTTGGTGATTGCTAAGGCAAGCTTATTTTGGTCAAATCTAATTTATGGTATGCATATTGAAGTGAAATAGATTCATGTGGTGAAAAGAAGATTTTATGTTCAGATAGCTGAGCCTGAATTATACTGGACAATGGAGCCACAATTGTTCCCCTTGTGTAACATAAAATATTAGGAGTTGTCATTGTTTCATAGAATTTTGCAAAAAAATGCTGGGAACAATGTACATTTGTATTGTGAGTGAACCATGTTTTTAAGTGTGTAAGATGAACATCTTTCTCTCTCTCTTTCGCTTTCTGTGGCTCTCTCTGTTGTTCTCTCTCTCTCTCTCTCACACACAGGTAGAGTAGCAGCAGGGGGCTGGGGGGATATTTCCCTGCTGTTTGCGTCTTTCCAGGAGGCTGGGTAGAGGCAGAAAAGAGGGCTAGCTCTGTATTATACAGACTACTCTCCTCTAATGACTGTCTGAATACCCACTGTAAGTACAGTAACGAGGGAGACGTTAAGAATAATGGCTCTTTTCCCTCCTATTATCTGCTCCTGGAAGAGGCTGAAGGTGGACTGTCAAAAAAACAGAAAATGTGCCCTGGTGTACTCATGGTGTTTGGAGGAACTGTTGACACAGTTTGATTGCAGCTACAATTTGAGCAATAATTACACAGGAGGTTGGAGTATCATAGGACAGACAACACTGTTGCAGCTTTTTGATTTGTCACTCATTTCTGAGACTGGAGCTGGTGTGTGTTCATGACATACGCTATGGGGCACAACATGCTGAAATTTCCCCAGGAATTTCGTCAGGAAGCCATGTACGCACACACATGCATGTACTCCGCACGCACGCGCACACACGCAATTTTCATGGCTAGCCTTTATTGTTGCGCAACAAAGCTCTTCAGCTTCATAATACGATGTCCAGCCAAAGGAGTATCTGTAACCTTACCACAGGTGTGCTAGTACACCATTTAAACACCCTTCGAGGACACCCTTAATCGTCCTTCAGTCTTGCTCTGACCTAGATCATGGTGGATTGGCCGGACCTGCCAACAAACTGCAGCCCCATTAGCCCACAAGAGTCATCYACAGTGGATTAGACAGCCTTTCACGCTTCATCCAGAGCACATCCAGGGCCCCCCTCTCTCTCCAGCTCTCTGAGCCTGCGCCAAGCCCTCCTCTCTGGGCCATGGCAAGCGAGCCAGGCAGCCTCTCCGGAGGGAGCTCCAGAGCTCGGCATTAGTGGCCCCTCAGCCTCAGCTGCCGGAGATGTTATTCTAATTAACAAGGGATTAAGCCATCATCTCGCCTTGTAATACAGCCTGGATGGGATTTCCAATATGGACGCCGGAAAGAAAAAAACAGCTAGGGCATTTAGCTGCACAGTAAATTACTCTTGACCTGCAGGACGGTGGAGTCTATCGGCACGGCAACCGCCTGCCAATTACAACAGCTCAGGCCTGCCAGAACTTTCATTGGGAGGAAGGAGGGGTGATGGTGGGATGGGGGAAGGGAGAGGTGGATGGGGGTCTAATGTTTTAACCACATTACACATATTACATTCTGTAGGTAATGGAAGTGTGTTTGAAAATGAAAATAGAGCCCATGGTTTCTGGMGAACCGTATCCTCCCTGGTTACGCATTGTTAAAAATACTGCATTCATTTCCATTATTAGCTAATTTTGATAGGGGGTTTGTTGAATGAAGCATTTGTTCAGTTCATCCAGAAAAGCTTAGTTTTATATTTTACAGATGTGTTCGTAAATTTAATAAAATAACAATTTCTCTCCATTTTCAGTAGCAGACATTATTGAGGCAATATCAAATGTTTGGTGGATAACCATGTGGAAACCACTTTCCAATATGTTTTACTATTAACAAATGGTCAACTGCTGTATACAACAATTCTGACTGGCAGTACTTCCATTGTTTAGCAGCACTCCCTCATGAAGTATGTCATTTCTTTGTTGAGGTATTTGGCACCCATTTAAACCTCGATTCATTGGCTTATGAATGTCCAACCCTCTCTTGGCATACCGTAGAGGGCTAATGCCATCATCAGACTGGTGGCATTTTGGCACTCTCTTGCCTGGCAGAGAAGAGGAGTGTTTGGACTAGTACCCACGCCCAGAGCAAGGGAATCCAGCAGGGCACCAAGACTGACGCAACCTGATGCAACTGACATAAAAGACAACGCTAGTCAACAACACAGGATCATGGTCCACTTCCAGTATGCATACGTGTGACAATGTTGCAAAATGATTTCTAATGCCCTTACAATTAATGGATTCAATTATGATGTCTTGATACACAGGTTCAGGGCTTTGCAATTTCTTCCAGCTACTGTAATGTCCACATGTGATGCCCCCAGCATCCAATCTGCTTTTTAATAATGTTTGGGTGCCGCTAGAGTCTGGCAGAGTCTGGTGATCAGACCACCAATGCCAGTGAACAGAAGGATGGTTTTATGTTTATGTTTTATGTATGCAAGGAGAGAGCGAGAAAGATAAAGAGAGAGACAGAGCGAGGGGGGGAGGTTATTGCAGGGTAGTGGCAGGTGCTGTGTTTAGGCACTCAATCAATCAATCAAAATWATTTTTAAAGCCCTTCTTACATCAGCTGATGTCACAAAGTGCTGTACAGAAACCCAGCCTAAAACCCCAAACAGCAAGCAATGCTGGTGTAGAAGCACGGTGGCTAGGAAAAACTCCCTAGAAAGGCCGGAACCTAGGAAGAAACCTAGAGAGGAAGGATATGCACTGAAGGATATGCTGATTGTAGTGTGAGAACTGGGACTAAGCTGAGCATTACCTCCAAATTATTAAGGTGTAGGGTTAAGTTTAGGCATTAACTCCAAATTATTAAGGTTATGGTTAAGTTTAGGCTTTAACTCTGAAATCTTAAGGTTAGGCATGAAGTCAGAATGGGTAAGGAAGGGTTAAGGATGGGATAGGCAAAAAAAATATATATAAAAACAAATATGCTGGATTCGAACATGCAACCTTTAGCAGCAGGAGGACAATGCTTAACCCCATTCACCATCCCTGTCCAAAATGCCCTAACAAAACCGAAATCTACTTGAAGGTGTGTCTCTCTCTCTCCTCTCTCTCTCTCTCTCTCTCTCTCTCTCTCTCGCTCTCTCTCTCTCTCTCTCTCTCTCTCACAAACATCACCATTTTTCTAGAATAACCACCCCACATTAATTTACATGACAATGTCCCCTTGTTTTTTTTTGGCTAGATGGAATTCACAGCATGGAGTCGGCACAGTGAGTGAGGTGTCATTGGTATGATGTATATCAGGGAGAGGAGAAAGGCTTTAGCCCACACACAAACTCTCTATCTTTCTCACACATGCACAAACATTACACTTCTACTACTAAAACTGCTGCTACGTTAATATGACTACTAGTAGGACACTTCAATAATCACATTATTATAGTAATAACATCAACCATGTTAATAACAATATGAAGCATTCATCACCATGTAATCATAATAACAACAGACTTAACACATGTAATTCAGTTCAGTAATGATGTAGTCAGTAGTGTGTGCGTGTAGAGTGTGTGTGTGTGTGTTGTTGGGTGTGTGTGTGTGTGTGTGTGGTGTGTGTGTGTGTGTGTGTGTGTGTGTGTGTGTGTGTTGTGTGTGTGTGTGTGTGTGTTGTGTGTGTGTGTTGTGTGTGTGTGTGTGTGTGTTGTTGTGTGTTGTATCATTACTATGAAAATGTTCCCTGCTGCTGTGGAGTGTGATGGCTGGAGTCTGTTTTTCTAATGAGAGAATGAGAGGAGCAAGAGTTCTGCCAAAGCTCACATGGACTCCACGGGGCTGCCGTACAACCACACACACACACAGTATGTGACAGAAACACCCTCAAACGCACACACATGCACACACACACACACATGAAATAGCACAAATATAAGCACCCAAATTATTATTATTATTACACACACAAACACACAAACACACACAGGAGAGACATGGAGAGAGGCAGACATTAACAGATTGAGTGAAAGGATCAGGAAGGTTGGATTAAGACTGAAAGTACCAGGACTAAGAGTACTTGGTGACAGTGTGTCTTCAATACTCTACCGAACTTATGGAACCCAAAACAGAACACCTCTTCTCCTCGCCTCCTCTCTTGTATGCTCATCTCCAATCCATATCCTATCTCTTCCCCTCTCTCTATCTCTCCCTGACCCTCTCTCTCTCTTTCTCTCTCTCTCTCTCTCTCTCTTTCCCTCCCTAGGGAGAGAAGAGATACCCATTTCCATTAGAATGGAATGAAAACCAGCCGGCAGAGGGGTGGCCCAGAGGTGGCAGAGACACACAGGAGACTCAGATGTTCCTCTCTCACTCCTCTCCTCCAAACTCCGGAGGGACATATGAAAGACACACGCATCTTCCAGTGAGAGAACAGACAGAGAATCTCTCACTCTCTCTTCTTTCCAGGTTTTCAATATCTTCCATCTTCCTGGCTCTGTCACTTCTTCTCGTGCGTTCCTCTTTCACTCTCTTCCTCCCTCTGCGTGTCTCTCCCTGTGCAGTGTATCAAGGCCTCAAAGGGAAATCTTGATCATATGGGGAAATGAGGCAGAGCTGGAACCATGTACGTCTCTACAGAGCCATGTAAGTTCCTCTGTGCTTTATCTATTGGGGCTCTATTGTGGGGCATGGTGAATGCRGTTGTCTAACACCGACAAGTACATACATAGATTTGGCCAGTTCTCAGAAAACCTACAGTAGTTGAAATGAAATATATGTCCATCTCCTTGTTTACAACGCCATTCACCATGCCCACGATAGAGCCCCGATGGATAAAGTGAATAGAGGAATTTACATGGATCTGTAGAAACGTACATGACTCCAGCTCTGCCACTGTGGCCTCATTTCCCCATATGATCAATATATCCCTTTGAGTCCTTGATACACTGCACAGGGAGAGCTTTGAAATAGCTTGCCTCTGATTGTACACATAGTTGTATACATTGTATACACGAACTCAGTGTTCTCCAGACCATGCCACTGTGGGTGAATGGGGCCAGGGCGGCACTCAGGAGTCAGTTCACACACATGTGTGAGAGAGATAATTGGCAACATGACCTTCGCTCGCTTGGTTAAACTGTTGCAAAAAAATATATAAAGATTTCTCATTCAGGTAGAATGAGAAAAGTGTTTCATATTCAGTAAAATAGCATGTGGGCCATGATTGTGTGTGTGCACATGTTTTTGTGCGTTCTTATGTGTGTATTCTTTTTGTGAAGTGCATTTGCATGTGTCAATGTGTTCCCTAGAAGCCTAGGTTTGTCCAAAGTRCTGGCATCTCTATATTACCCAAACAAAGGCTCACTTTCCTTGGTGTTGTTTCTCAAAATCACAAATAAGCAATAGAAATTGCAGTGGTCATATTAAACCAAAATGTAGACCTTTGGTATGTTCAGTATCATCGCATTGAATTTCATGTTCTGTTCTGTACTGTACTATACTGTTTGGCCTATAAACATAGCATATATAGACTACTGTATCTACAGCTCACACAGAACAGAAACTCATCTCTTCACTCTCTTTGCATTCTACTGGAGTCTCCAAAGCCCGCTCCACAGGAACAAACTATAATTATTATGTAATCAGCTGGGCTGCTGCCCACCAAGCATTAAATTGTTKGTTAACATTCCTTTTAAATAGCCTTTATTAATTCATCTGAGCAGGAGCAGCCTTGCCCAGGACTAATAGGCAGTGGTGGTATAATACATTTAAACAGCAGGCTTAGGGTACCTACTGTATAATGGCTGCAATATAGCTCCCTGTGCTCTGTCCATACAGCCAACATGAGTGTAACACTTTAAACTCCATTACAAATAGGTTATTATACAGAAACTACAAGGGAAATACTCATGAAATATTGCATGTAAATTACTATGTCAATTATGACCATAGTTCTTGTACATTTCAAGGCCTTTGTGGACAAACCATGGACAAGCAGGATCAATAAGTTGTAAAGTTGAATTGTTTAGCATTCTAGCTGCTCCTTGCAGACTTCCAGTCATTGAGCTAACACTGGTTAGCAGTGGCTCTAGAAACAACCTTCAACCTCCTTCAGACTACCAGCAGAGGCATACACARAGTATCAATGGGTTCATCATGTAGAACAAAGTGCTTAATTGSCAAAATMTCWAACTATCCCTTTAACCATTTKAACTTCAAAGGACCCAAATGKACATGCAGTTGCCAGGGGCCTCATTTATCAGTCATGCGTAGGCACAAATCTGTGAGTAAACCYTGTGTGAGATTTACCAATATGAACGTTTGCTTGAGAGTGTGCATACACTTACGCACAGCCATGACAATGCGTATGCACAGCGCCAAGTGGTGGAATAACGGAACTGCTTGTCAAGCTTAGAATAGGGAAAATACATGTTGAAATTGTGAGAATAATAATTCAATCATTTTTCAATTCAATTGTATTTCTATTGTGAATTCATGCAACATATCTTGACAGGCTATATATAATTTGACCACATTAGTGCATTTGTTATGATAATAATCCACATAAATTACAGTAATTTGTTAAATTAGAGGCACGTGTGAAAGTGAAACAAGTGTTTAAATACTATAAAATACTGAGATCATGGGAAATCAAATAAGATATTGAGAGAGTTTAGAGTTTTTAGAGAGTTTTTAGAGCTCATCAGATATTGTTTCCCCCCCCAATTTTTTTTTTAAACATTTTGCGAGGATATAAGACTTACTTTAAAAAGGCAAACACATGCCATTCCGATGCACATCCAACTGCTATCCACCCTCAGGTTTAAGGCAATGGGCACTTTTCAACGGGAGCTTGCCGATCGGGATCTCACAGCCCTCGATGAACCAATGTTTTGGATGCAATCATCAGCGAAACGAACAGTAACACATACAATTTCCATACACCATCGCACAACAGGATGAAGTCCAGAGGGGTTTATTTGCCATGATGCAAACAATAGGTTCCCAAATACGAAGGGAGCAATAGACGGCGCCCACATTGCCATAAAAGAACCATCCCAAAACGATTTCAACTAAGTGAACAGAAAAGGTTTCCACTCTTAATGTGCAGGTTATGTGATGTGCAAAAGACGGCAAGGTGACAGGGTGGAACGCACGACTTGTTCAGAACAGCAACGTTGGGCCTACTTACAGGAGGGAGCTGTTGAGGATGGATGGCTTATTGGTGAGTGTTGCCTACTCATTTGAAGTATATTTGCCATTGCTAAAGCAACTTGAATTGTCCTAATAGTCTTCTTTTTTGTATCTATGTATCTAGACAAATAAAACCTTTTGGTTGTACTCAATCTCTGACACTAGCACCTCTATTTCAAACTTGGAAAAGTATTTTTTTCCTTCACTTTTTTTGGTGGCGGCATTGTATTTCATGTCAGGGATTTATATATTCCACACAGGCAGTAAAGGGATGATTTTGACCATATGGGGCGGCAGGTAGCCTAGTGGTTAGAGCGTTGGACTAGTAACCGTTGCGAGATCAAATCCCCGAGCTGACAAGGTAAAAATCTGTTTTTCTGCCCCTGAACAAGGTAGTTAATCTACTGTTCCTAGGCCGTCACTGAAAATAAGAATTTGTTTTTTAACTGACTTGCCTAGTTAAATGAAGGTAAAATTAATAAATAAATATATATGCATAATTAGGGGTGTTTCAAAATATAAATAGAGAACAATTGGTATTTATCAATGGTTATCTTCTACCGGTATGCGTTTAACGCTGGTGGGATTATTCGATAAATCACACTTTTTCTATCCTTAAGAACATTCTAAATTCCATTCGTAAGTAGTATTTTAGAATTTTAGAATTCTCTCTCTCTCTCTCTCTCTCAAATTTTTTAATTTWATTTTTTCAAATTCAAGCTGCTTTTTTGGCATGAAAAACATTGTGTCAATATTGCCAAAGCAACAATGTATACAATATACATTGTAATAAAATTATAAACAATGACAAATAATAATATAGAATGGCAGTAAATAATAATACAAAATTAAATATAAAAATAGTAACAATAAAATGATAACAAACAATAATATAACTCTCTCTCTCTCCCGTTCTCTCTCTCTCCCTCTCTCTCTCTCTCTCTCTCTCTCTCTCTCTCTCTCTCTCTCTCTCTCTCTCTCTCTCTCTCGTTTTATTCAATTCAAAGGGCTTTATTGACATGGGAAGCATATGTTCACTTTGCCAAAGCAAGTGGAATAAACAAAAGGGAAAGAAACTGTCACAACCTGATCTGTTTCACCTGTCTTCTTTGCACTTGTCTCCGTTACCCGTCTTCCCCATTATCACCAGTGAATTTATACCTGTGTTCTCTGTTTGTCTGTTGCCAGTTTGTTTTGTTCGTCAAGCCTACCAGTGGTTTTCCCCTTGCTCCTGTCTTTTTCTAGTTCCTGTTTTCTAGTTTTCCCGGTTTTGACCATTCTGCCTGCCCTGAGCCTGCCTGCCGTTCTGTACTTTGTCACACCACCCTGGATTATTGACCTCTGCCTGCCCTGACCCCGAGACTGCCTGCCGTTCTGTACCTTTTTGGACTCTGATCTGGATTACCGACCTCTGCCTGCCCTTGACCTGTCGTTTTGCCTGCCCCCTGTTTTAGTAATACACTTTTATTACTTCGACACTGTCAGCATCTAGGTCTTCCCTGAAACGTGATATAAACAAGGGAAATAAAAAAATGAACAGTAAACATTACACTCACAAAAGCTTTAAAAGAATATAGATAATTAAAAAATGTAATTATTGGCTATGTGCAATGTTGTAACAATATGTGAATAGTTGAAGTATGAAAGAGAAAATATAGGTGATATTTACAATGTTTGTGCTCCATTGGTTGCCCTCTTCTCATGGCAACGGGCCACAAATCTTGCTGCTGTGACTGCACACTGTGGTGTTTCGCCTAACAGATATGGGAGTTCATCAATGTTTGCCGTGTTTTCAAATTCTTTGTAGGTCTGTGGGAAATATGTGTCTCTAATGTGGGCATGCCACAGGACGTTGGTGGGGAATAAGTGGAATCCATGTATTTGATGCCATTCCATTCGCCCTGTTCCAGCAAATATTATGAGCCGTCCTCCCCTCAGCAACATCCACTGGGTCATACATTTGGCATTAGGTTAGGAAGTGCAGCTCAGTTTCCACCTAATTCTGTGGTGTCGTGGAATATATAATCAAAGGGAAGAGAGACGGAAGATTCTTTCCAACAATACTTTTTTATAAGATTTGCAAAAATGAAGCAAATCAACCATCACCAAGAGTTGAAAGCTTCACAAACATAGCCGGGTCTCTGCTTTTATAGAGAAAACACATACAACCCCTTTCTGTATACGCGGCAGTCAGCAGAGAGTGTGTTAAAGGTAATTAGTTGTCTGTGCAGACTTAAGATAGCACAAGGTTGATAGCCCGAGAGCTCAACTGTATAACTGCATTCACAACAGCAAAACACTATAATGTGCTCCTTTCTGCAAGTTTCCACACATGTGACTTTCTGTAGATAGTAAACCCARGGGATGTCACATGCTGCGGCCGCACCCAAGCAGACCCTAGCTATACACCCAGTCTTATGACTAAGTCCCACAAAGACAAGTTTGTATCAGGTTAGAAAAAACACTAGCATATAACAAGAGACAATTCTTTAAACAGTAAAACACAGGATAGCAMGACTATTTATGTCATTTTCCATGATAGTGGACAGTGTTTACTTACCCTGTGTTCTCAGGAGAGCCAGGTCTGCCTATGGTGGCCTCTCGCAATAGCAAGGCTATTTTTCACAGAGTCTGTACATAGTCAAGGATTTTTTTWATTTAGTGGTCAGGTTTCCTGCCACTGTGTACTCTTTGTTTAGGGCCAGATAGCGTTCCAATTTACTCTGTTTTTTTTGTTGATTCTTTCCATTGTGTCAAATAGTTATCTTTTTCCTTTTTCATTATTTGGTTGGGTCTAAATGTGTTACTGTCCTGGGTCTGTGGGGTCTGTTTGTGTTTGTGAACAGAGCCCCACAACCAGCTGCCTAAGGGGACTCTTCTCTAGGTTCATCTCTCTGTAGTTGAGGGCTTTGTGGTGGAATGTGTTAACATTGCTTCCTTTTAGGTGGTAGTAGAATTTAACAGCTCTTTTCTGGATTTTGATAACTAGCGGGTATAGTCCTAGTTCTGCTCTTTATGGATTGTTTGGGGTTTTGTGTTGTACTGTACACAAAGTATATTTTTGCAGAATTCTGCATGCAAAGTCTCAATTGGATGTTTGTCACATTATGTGAATTATTGGTTGGTGAGTGGACCACAGACCTCACAACCATAGAGGGCAATGAGTTCTATAACTGAATGAATTATTTGTAATTAGATCCTAATTGGGATGTTGAGTTTTATGTTCCTTTTGATAGCTTGTGGAAGTTACCTGTAGTGTTGATGTTTAGGTTGAGGTAGGTATAATTATTTGTGTGCTCTAAAGCAGGCATTCCCAAACTGGGGTACGCGCAATGCTGTCGGGGGTACGCCAAATAAAAACGTGATTCACGTACCAGCTCTACTGGTAGTACTGCTACTACCAGCAGTACCACACCTGCAACTGTCGACGACACAAGTTGACCTGCTTCCACGAGCACATCCAATGCTAGCATCAGTAATTCTACATTTGTCTTTAGCCCAGCTAGCATGGACACTGACAATTGTGAAACTGATTCAGCCGAAGAGCACATGCCCCCTTGTCCGGGACAACAGACAGGGATGTTGGACCATCGAAGAGGTGCAAATATGATGACAACTACATTGATTTGGGGTTCACTTATATTGGGAGCAGTGCCTTTCCTCAGGTACAGTGTGTTATATGTGCAAAAATACTATCTAACAACTCGATGAAACATTCACTATGCGCAGAGATTAAAAAACAAAACATGCCAATTTGAAAAATAAGCCACAGGAGTTTTTTGAGCGAGAATTAAGATGACTTTCAAGTAGTAAGACATGTATAAAAGCAACAGAAACCATTAATAAGAAGAGGCTAGAAGCGTTTTATATGGTGAGCTACTGAGTGGCTGGGACAGGCAATCCCCATACTATTGTGGAGGACTTAATTATTTCTGCTGCAGCGAATATGGCTGTGACAATGCTGGGGGAAAAGGCCAAGAAAAACTATACAGACAATGCCTTCATCAAATAACACTGTTTCACGACGCATCAGTGACATGGCAGGAGACGTTTTGAAACAATTACTGCTTCGCATACAAGCCAGTGAATTCTATGCATTACAGATGGATGAGTCAACAGACGTGGCGAGCCTGGCACAGCTCCTGGTACATGTCCGTTACATTTATGGGGGGTCAATCAAGGAAGACATCCTCTTCTGCAAACCACTGAAAACGAGGACAACAGGAGAGGACATTTATAAAGTACTGGACAGCTTTGTGACATTAAATGGACTTTGGTGGTCAAGATGTGTTGGTATCTGTACTGATGGCGCAAAAGCCATGACAGGGAGACATAGTGGAGTGGTAACGCACGTACAAGCAGTTACTCCCAACGCCACTTAAGGTACACTGCAGCATCCCCCGAGAGGCTCTTGCTGCCAAAGGAATGCCTGACAGCTTGAAAGAAGTTTTGGACACCAGTGAACATGGTTAACTTTGTTAAAGCAAGGCCCCTGAACTCCCGTGTATTCTCTGCACTATGCAATGATATAGGCAGCTTTAACAACATACAGAAGTGCGCTGGTTATCAAGGGGCAAAGTATTGAGACATTTTTTTTTAAATTGAGAGACAAGCTTAAAGTTTTCTTTACTGACCGTCATTTGACCATATGCATGATGACAAGTTTCTCACACGACTGGTCTATCTGGGTGATGTTTTTTTCTCACCTGAATGATCTGAATCTAGGAGTGTCTGCATTAACAAGGACAACACACAGGTCTTTCCATAATTGTATGATTTTTTTGTGTGCACTGAACTCAAGCTTACGGACGATGTCAAATGTGATATAGCGAAGCACCTGAGTGAGTTGGGTGAGCAATTGCGCAGGTACTTCCCGAAATGGATGACAAAAACAACTGGATTCATTATCCCTTTCATGCCCTGCCTACAGTCCACTCATCGATATCTGAACAAAAGAGCCTCATCGATATTTCAACAAGCGTTTCTGTGAAATTGAATTTAAATCAGAATCCACTGCCAGATTCCTGGTTTGGGCTGCGCTCAGAGTATCCTACCTTGGCAAATCACGCTGTTAAYACACTGATTCCCTTGAAACCACGTACCTATGTGAGAGGGGATTCTCGGCCCTCACTAGCATGAAAACTAAGTACAGACACAGACTGTGTGTGGAAAATGATTTAACTTRTTTGGGATCGGTGTCCCTTCCACAGGACGTTTGAGCTAACGTAGGCTCATGAGATTAGCATGAGGTTGTAAGTAACAAGACCATTTCCCAAGACAGACATATCTGATATTGGCAGAAAGCTTAACTTCTTGTTAATCTAACTGCACTGTCCAATGTACAGTAGCTATTACAGTGAAAGAATACCATGCTATTGTTTGAGGAGAGTGCACAATTTTTGTCACGGAACCCTACGGAACTTTCATTACGCACACCTGGCCCCTATTCCCAGTGATTAGTAATTTTATAAGTGTGCCCTTGGACTACCAGTGTCCTGTTGATTATTGTTACAATGTAAGTTGGTGCGTGTGAGTACCTGTGCTGTGTGTTTTGGGCTTTCGTGCCCTCGTGGATTGCGCAGATGATTACGGGTCTCGTCCCGTGTGTTAATCATCATGCGTGTGTGTTATTTATTCAAGGTACTCTTGTTTGGGTTTCAACACTGTGTTTTTGTTAGGTGTTTGTTTGGTCGTCGTCCCCTTGCCTTTACATGGCACACTGTAATTTGTGTAACCTCTATTACACATTCCTGTGCCTGTCTCATGAATCATTCATACCAGCGTGACAGAATAATCAACCTAAGGGAGACAGCGGGAATGGCCCGTCTGAAGACGCTGCGACTGGTCCGTCCGGCACCGCCGCAACTTTGGCAGCTGCAACTGGGCCGTCCGACGTGGCTAAAACGGGTCCGCGCGACGATGCAACTTCAGCAGCTGCAACTGGCCCGTCCGACGCCGTCACAACCAGTCCGTCCTGAGATTCACTGTCAGGGCCCAAGTGTGACAATCTGTGCAGAAGATCTAGGTGCTGTTGCAGGCCCACCTTGGTTGTGGACAGAAGCACCAGAACATCTGCAAACAATAGACATTTGATTTCCGAGTCCAGTAGGTTGAGGTCGGGTGCTGCAGACTGTTTTAGTGCCCTCGTCAAATCATTTATATATATGTTGAAGAGGGTGGGGCTCAAGCTGAATCCCTGTCTCACCCAATGGTCCTGGGTCAATAAATCTGTGTGTTTATTGTCAATTATAACTGCACACTTGTTGTTTGTGTACATTGATTTTATAATGTCATACAGTCATACGAAAAAGTAAGTATACCCAATGGAAAGGGTTCCAACCACATTCATTGATAAAGGTAACCCAATCAAACAAATCATACAAAAACAACTTTGAAGATGTTAAGAAATTTAAATGAACAAAAATGGCATTTCCTTACGCTGAAAAAGTCAGTACAGCCCTACCTTTACCATCACATAAAATGGCTAAAATTAGAATCAGGTGCACCAAAAAAAAGGGGCAAATGATTAGAAAATCATTAGAGTAATGAATCATTAAATCATTACTTGGGAGCGTCCAGCCTTCCATAAAATTAGAAACTTGGTCTGGTTTGGCCTTAATCATATTAGTGTGTGGTAATACATCATGACAAGATCAAAAGACATATCTGAGGCCCTCAGAATGCACATAATTCTGGGAGGGGTTACAAATCCATTTCCAATCAGTTCGAAGGACATCATTCCACTCTCCAACGGATAATCTAGAAATTGAGAAAATTCCAGAACACTGGAAATCTACCTAGGACAGGTCATCCCACCAAATTCAGCTCAAGAGCTGACCGAAAGATGCTCATAGAAGTCTCTAAGAATCCCAGGGTAACATCAAGGGATCTACAGGCCTCTCTTGCCACAATCAATGTCGAAGTGCATGAGTCAACTGTCAGAAAGAAACTCCACAAATTTGACCTACATGGGAGGTCAGGAAGGAAGAAGCCTCTGCTCTCAAAAAAGAACATCAAGACATGACTGACTTTTGCCAGACAAAAACCTGGGTAAAACTACTGGAACAAGTACTCTGGACAGATGAGTCAAAGGTTGAGTTGTTTGGCCGCAATGCCAGACGCCATGTTTGGCAAAAATGAAACACTGGCTTTGAGTGAACCTCATATCAACCGTAAAGCATGGAGGGGTTGACATTATGGTTTGGAGCTGCTTTGCTGCCTGAGGACCAACTTGCCTTCTTTGAGTCAAACATGAACTCCATATTGTACCAGAGAATTATTGGGTAGAATTTGAGGCCATCTGTCAAAAAGCTGAAGCTGAACTGAACATGGATCTTTCAACAGGACAATGATCCAAAGCACACAAGCAAAGCTGCAACAGAWTGGTTCAAAAATATGAAATGGAGGGTTATGGAATTGTCAAGTCAAAGCCCAGATCTCAATCCTGTCGAAATGCTGTGCGGGAACTTGAAGCGGGCCATGCATGCAAGAAAGCCCTCGGACATGACACAGTTGAAGCAGCACTGTAAAGAGGAGTGGGCAAAAATACTTCTCAGTCTATGTAAGAGACAGTTACAAGACAAGTCTACATTAACTTATTTTAGCCAAAGGGGGCAACACCAGCTATTGAAGCTAGGGGTGTACTTATTTTGTCTGCACTATGGAATTTTATTTCTGTTGATTGCAAAGTATAGTCTTACAGTGTAATTTGTTAAATTAGGTTACCCTAAAAAAAAAAATACTTTCCAGGTGGTGTACTTACTTTTCACGACTGTTTGTTTTCCCCCAACACTGCTTTCCATCCATTTGTATAGCASACCCTCATGCCAAATTGAATCAAAATCTTTTTGGGAATCAACAAAGCATGAGAAGGCTTGGCTTTTGTTTTGTTTTGTTTGTTTGTCAATATGGGTGTGCAGGGTGTATARGTGGTCTGTCATACGGTATTTTGGAAAGAAGCCAATTTGACTATTGTTTTCACTGAGGAAATGTTAGAGTTTGCTYTTAATGATACTGCAAAAGATTTTACCGAGATTGCTGTTGGTTCCACTGTAATTATTGGATTAAAACTTGTCTCCACTTTTGTGGATTGAGGTAATTAGACCTTGGTTCTAAATATTGGGGAAGATACCAGTGCTGAGGATAATGTCGAATACTTTAAGAATAGCCCATTCGAATTTGTGGTATGTATATTTTATCATTTAGTTTAGTATACCATCAACACCACAGGCTTTTTTGTGTTGGAGAGTTTGTATTTTGTCCTGTAGCTCATCCAATGTAAATTTGAGAATCTGGTGGGTTCTGATACTATTTAACAATTTCTCATTGTTATTAGTTTTCTTAGGTTTTCTGCCAGAATTGACATTTGATATGTCAGCTGATATGTAAAATATATTGTTCAGGCTTCCTACTGCTAAGTTTACAKCTTCACTATTGCAGGGTAACATTTTGTCCAGGAAGTTGTCCAGGAGGGATTGGATTTGTTGTTGGCCAATTGTTTTTCGGTAGGTTTCTACACTACCCTCCTTCCATCTACAGCATTTCCTAATAGTATTGCAGTTTGTTTGGCTTCGATGCCTGATTTTGCAGTGATCTGATTGTGGTGTCAGTGGGCTGACTGTGAATGCTCTGAGAGACTTTGTGTTGAGGTTAGTGATGAAGTAGTCTACCGTACTACTGCCAAGAGATCTATCAATCAATCAATTAATCAATCAAATGTATTTATGAAGCCCTTTTTACATCAGCTGATGTCACAAAGTGCTGTACAGAAACCTAGACTAAAACCCCAAAAAGCAAGCAATGCAGGTGTAGAAGCAAGGTGAGCTATAGGTGTACCTACTGTAGGAGTCGTCTCGAAGCCTACCATTGACTATGTACAGACCCAACATGCGTCAGAGCTGCAGGAGTTGTGCCTCGTATTTGTTGGTTATGTTGTTGTAGTTGTGTCTAGGGGGTGCATAAGGGGGAGGGAATGCTGTCACCTCCAGATAGCTCTCTCTCAGTGCATGCTGGGAGTGTTTTGTAGTTGAGTCCTTACATATGTTCTTGATTTTTTCCTTGGTCTTTTCTTGACATTTTTATTTTCTATGGTGGACTGTTAATTTAGTGGTAGCCACTGTTTTTGCTCAAAGTTAGGGAGGAAGAGGACAGAGTTGTAGTTTCCTGGGGTTTGAACGGTGTGGTGTGCGCAATGGATTCGCAGCCTAGAGAGGAGGAGACGCTGTCATTATGGCATGGATTCAGGTGTGTTCCCTGAGAAGGGAACACACCTGAGGTTCTGCTCGCAATCGGCGAACAGGTAGGAGCTGAATTTATACATTCTGCATCCAGAATGAACAAAGCTGAGGTTGTGTTCATGAAAATAGTAAATGTAGTGGGTAGGCTAATTACTAGTAAAATATTTGTAAGGGATATGTTCGTGCCGATTTCTCCTATTTTGACTCCTTCGACAATGGTTATAGTTGCAAATCTGCCTCTGTTTATTACGGATGATCAAATCCGGAGAGAGCTGAGTCGTTTTGGTAAGTTTGCTAGTGGTTTTCGTGTACTGTTGGCAGGTTTTGAGTCGAATGCCGTTAAGCATGTTGTGTCATTCCGGAGGCAGMTGTTCATGTTCCTGAATAACAATGAGCAACAGTTAAATGTGAATTTTCAAGTAAGGCATGGGGAGGGGCTCTACGCAGGGTTTGCCAGCACAGATAGTCTGCGGTGCTTTGAGTTTGGGGATTTGGGGCATAAGAGCTTTGCGTGCCCACGTAAAGGCCGTAGACAAGGTGAGGGACTAAGCGCCAGTGAGGGAAATTGAGGTCAACGTGCAAGGGGCCATGAGGTGAAGGCAGCAGAGGCTGGGCCTAGTCATGCTATAGATGTGTGTGTAGATGAGGCTGGTCCTTGTCATGCTAGAGATGGCGGTGTAGATGAGGCTGGTTCTAGTCAGGCTATAGATGGTGGTGTAGATGATGCTGGTTCTAGTCAGGCTATAGATGGTGGTGTAGATGAGGCTGGTTCTAGTCAGGCTATAGATGGTGGTGTAGCTGAGGCTAGGTCTAGTCATGCTATGGATGGTGGTGTAGATGAGGCTGGGCCTAGTCAGGTTATGCTAGTGTATGAGGAGAGCACAATGGGGAAGGGGAAGCGACTAGGGGGAGTGGAGAAGGGTGTCAAGAGGAAGAAAGGAGGTGGGAGGGGAGAGACTGGTGTCGTCAAAGGCACCAAAGAACCTTTGCCTGGTGCTGGGGGGGGAGTCCCCGACTAGAGAGAATTGGCAGGTGGTCAGGATGGGAGATGGAGATGAGGAAGAGGAATGTGAGTCTGAGGAAGAGGACGATGAGGAGACGTTTTCAGACTCCTCAATGGGTCCAGAGCTGACAGCGAGTCAGGCAGAGGGGTCAAAGTACACAGTGAGAGAACTGTCAAGCTTCCTGAATGAGACTAAAGGGAAAAAGGATCATCTTGAAGGTGTTTTTTGCAATCCGGGAAAGTTTGTAAGATCAGTACAACACGGTATGGAAAAACAAGGGGCATGGTGTCCTCTCACCCAGGAAACGTTTTAGGTTGAGTAATTGGGTCACAACCGTGTGTAAGGGTCTACCTTCAGACGCTGTTTAGTGTAATAGTATTTTTCTGGCACTGGAGCTTTTTGAGCTTTGCTATAGGTCTCCTTCTTTGCTGGCTCACTTCTTATGGAGACCCTTCGGGTAAGCTCGCTTAATATAAATGGTGCCACAGATTCGGAAAAGAGGAGTATGTTGAGTGAATATGTAAAACAAAAAAAGTACTAGTGTTGTTTCTGCAGGAGACACATGGTGATGTGGTGAATGAAGTCGATTGGGGGCTCTGGTAGAAAGGGGCAAGTGTGCTGAGCCATGTTTTGTGCTACCATTCTCTCTGTGGATTTTTTACCACATGGCTAGGATTTCTATTTCACTAGGGCCTCGGCATGCATCCTATTGGAAGTATAATGTAAAGCTCTTACAAGATGCCAATTTTTGCTCAGGTTTCCAGACATTTTTGGAAAGGTGGGGGCAGCGAAGAGAGGAGTGTGAGTCTCTGAGTCAATGGTGGGAATTGGAAAAAGTCAACATTCTGTTTTTCTGTCAACAGTATACAGCTCTTTCATCCTCAGAGGCTAGGAGAGTATTGGGGGAACTCGAGCGTAGTATCAGTGAGGTGGAGGTAGAGCTGGTGGAGCAAGGCAATGTACAGTGGCGAGAACAAGTATTTGATACATTGCCGATTTTGCAGGTTTTCCTAATTACAAAGCATGTAGAGGTCTGTAATTTTTATCATAGGTACACTTCAACTGTGAGAGACGGAATCTAAAACAAAAAGCCAGAAAATCACATTGTATGATTTTTAAGTAATTCATTTGCATTTTATTGCATGACATAAGTATTTGATACATCAGAAAAGCAGAACTTAATATTTGGTACAGAAACCTTTTTTTGCAATTACAGAGATCATACGTTTCCTGTAGTTCTTGACCAGGTTTGCACACACTGCAGCAGGGATTTTGGTCCACTCCTCCATACAGACCTTCTCCAGATCCTTCAGGTTTCGGGACTGTCGCTGGGCAATACGGACTTTCAGCTCCCTCCAAAGATTTTCAATTGGGTTCAGGTCTGGAGACTGGCTAGGCCACTCCAGGACCTTGAGATGCTTCTTACGGAGCCACTCCTTAGTTGCCCTGGCGTGTGATTTCGGGTTCGTTGTCATCTGAAGACCCACCACGACCCATCTCTCCAATGCTCTTACTGAGGGAAGGAGGTTGTTGCGCCAAGATCTCGCCGATACATGGCCCCATCCATCCTCCCCTTAATACGGGCATTGTCCTGCTGGAAGGTGAACCTCCGTCCCAGTCTCAAATCTCTGGAAGACTGAAACAGAAGTTTCCCTGTTACTGTCCCAGTCCCTGCCGATGAAAAAACCATCCCCACGCATGATGCTGCCACCGCACATGCTTCACTTGGGGTGTGTTCCGGGACGGATTAGAGGTGTTGGGTTTGCGCAAGACATAACGTTTTCTCCTGATGGCCAAAAGCTCAAGTTTAGTCTCATCTGACCAGAGTACCTTCTTCCATATGTTTGGGGAGTCTCCACATGCCTTTTGGCGAACACCAAACATGCTTGCTTATTATTTTCTGGCCACTCTGCGTAAAGCCCAGCCTGTGGAGTGTACGCTTAAAGTGGTCCTATGGACAGATACTCCAATCTCCGCTGTGGAGCGTTTCAGCTGCTTCAGGGTTATCTTTAGTCTCCTTCTTGCCTCTCTGATTAATGCCCTCTTTGCCTGGTCTGTGAATTTGGTGGGCGGCCATCTCTTGGCAGGTTTGTTGTGGCGCCCTATTCTTCCATTTTTTTATGTAATGTATTTAAATGGTGCTCTGTGGAATGTTCAAAGTTTCAGATAATTTTTATAACCCAACCCTGTTCTGTTCTTCTCCACAACTTTGTCCCTGACCTGTTTGGAGAGCTGCTTTGTCTTCATGGTACCGCTTGCTTGGTGGTGCCCCTTGCTTAGTGGTGTTGCAGACTCTGGGGCCTTTCAGAACAGGTGTATATATACTGAGATCATGTGACAGATCATGTGACACTTAGATTGCGCACAGGTGGACTTTATTTAACTAATTATGTGACTTCTGAAAGTAATTGGTTGCACCAGATCTAKTTTATGTGCTTCTGAGCAAAGGGGTGAATACATATGCACGCACCACTTTTCTGTTTTTAATTTTATTGAATTTTTTAAAACAAGTTATTGTTTTCATTTCACTTCACCAATTTGGACTATTTTGTGTATGTACACTACCTGAAATCCAAATAATAATCTATCTAAATTACAGGTTGTAATGCAACAAAATAGGAAAAACGCCAAGGGGGGCTGAATACTTTTGCAAGGCACTGTATCATTAAATTTAAAAAAACTTTTTCAAAAAATTGTCTCTCTCACCTTATCAGAAGCCAGAAAGCAACAGCATCATCCCTGTCTCTCTCTCTTTCACTTTTCTGCTCTCTCTCTCTCTGGGACCAGTCCTCTGGGCCTTGATAGATATATCTGCCACCAGAAAAAAAAATGACGAGGGTCTTGTTATATATCTATAGATCCATCATAACCAGAGAGGAAACTAACTCCCATGTGTTTTAATTTGCCTTTAAGAGCGTTCCCCCACTGCTGGGCCCAAGGCTTTTAATAGTGATTCACTTGGCGGTGATTGCAGGTCATTACCCTGCGATAGGAAGAGAGCCAGTAACGAGAGGAGGCTTAATGGCCGAGAGAGAGGAGAGCCGTAAACGATAGGGACGGCTTCCAATCCCCCTACACCCCCCTCTTCCATTCTCACTTGGCTTTTATGAATAGCCCATCCAAACGGCGTTTGTTTAAACCCCCATTAGAATCAAAAAGGTGGCAATCTTCTTAATCAAACCTAATTTATTAAAACATTAGCTGGCTCTATTAACAGGTCGCAGCGAGGCAGCAAAGACGGGGGAAAGTGTGTGACGGGCTGCGGCGCCCTCGAAGAAAAACGTGCCCACGTCGATTGAGATAAATATTAAGCTAATCTGTTGTCCTGTTCATTCCCCTCTCCCTCCTACCTTTTATCATTGTTTCTCTGTGACTAGTGACAGGAGGCATAATAGGCTTCTATTTACCCTACTGTACTGTCTGCTATAGCGCCGATTGGTAGTTAACAAAGACGACTAAGTACCCAGTGCTCCTTATTCCTATTGATGTACAACACTGACAAATAAATTAAATGTACCTTTGGAAATGGTTCTATTAGTGTTTTTATTAGGTTAATTAGCCAGCCTCGGGGGACTCGTTGAATGGGGGAGATTGAAGATTAATTCAGTGTCCTCGGTCATAGCCTAGGATTTATTGACGGACAGAGAATACCCAGGACAGTCGCGCACGCACGCACGCACGCACGCACGCACGCACGCACGCACGCACGCACACACACACACACACACACACACACACACACACACACCACACCCACACACACACACCACACACACACACACACACACACACACACACACACACACACACACACACACACACACACACACACACACACACACACACACACACACACACACACACACACACACACAGGTCTGCTAAATGACTAAAATGTAAATGTGAAATGTCATTGGAATGCAGGGCTTGAAGAGACCTTGGTCTCAATGGGACTTTTTTCTCAAATAAAGTAAAACAATCTGTGAAGTGTCCAAAGTTGGGTTGTCACGAATTACAGTATGCTGTGTCCTTCACCTGGCAGAGCCCAAACCCTGTGAATGTATGTTTCTCATCTCATAAGAACCTCTATTGGCTCACAGTAACTTAGTCATACCTACACGTGGCATCCACCCAATGATTTCAGATCCCATAATGGATAGACACATAGCTCCACTTTCTCTGCATGCACGCACCCACCACACACACACACACACACACACACACACACACACAACACACACACACACACACACACACACAACACACACACACACACACACACACACACACACACACACACACACACAGCACACACACACACACACACACACACACACACACAGGTCTGCCCACCGCGGGAGTGTGTGTACGGACTATGGCCAGCCAGGGAGGAGTCCCAGGATGAAACCTTATTGATAGGGATAAAGGTTTTTGATGAGAGCAGATTGCTCATCAGGTGGAACGGCATGCTTCTCAGATGTGACACATTTTCAGACCAGCCCAGGGGCCCATCGACCAAAGCAGCATCGGGGAGTGTCTGTGTTTGTGTGTGTCATTCTTGTCCTCTGTGATCACACTTAATCCAGACCATTGATGGTTATCGGCACATACCTGGGTCAGTATGCCCCGCCTTGTCTCGTCCTCCAAGAGATGGCGGAGAAGTGCAGTGAACTTCACGCCTCAATCAGGACACAGACGCATCCATATACCACATACACACACACACTCTCACTCTGAGATTTGGTTCTCCCACCCAGGTAATTTAAGGATAAACTGGTTACTTGGGAACATTTAGCTTTACCATGACTGCTGGAGATAAAACAGCAACCAAAGATTGTTTTCCTTCTGAACTGACCACGCAGTGCTGTGAAAACCTTTTTTCCCCTTTCAAATGTTCTCTACTTTTGCAGTTTTTTATATACTGAATTATCAGATCTTCAAACCAAACATATATTAGATAAAGGGGACCTAAGTGAACAAAAACACAATAATTACATACTTATCTCATTTCATAAAGTTATGCAACACCCAATGCCCCTATGTGAAAAATTGCCCCCTTACAATCAATAACAGTTGTGCCACCTTTAGCTTTAACACTCTCTTGGTATGTGGGATGTTGGCGTCCCACCTCTTCAACAGCCAGTGAAACTGCTGGCCGCCAAATTCAAATACAGAAATACTCATTATAAAAATTCAGAAAACAAAACATATTTTACATAGGTTTAAAGATGAACGTCTTGTGAATCCAACCACGGTGTCAGATTTAAAAAATGCTTTACGGCGAAAGCATACCTTACGATTATTTGAGAACATAGCCCACTAGACAATTCATTACAAACAGTAACCAGCCAAGTAGAACAGAGTCAGAGTCAGAAATAGAGATAAAATGAATCCCTTACCTTTGATGATCTTCATATGGTTGACTCAGCAGACATTCATTTACTCAATACATTTTTATTTTGTTCGATAAAGTCTCTTTATATACAAAAACCTCCGTTTTGTTTGCGCTTTTTCTTCAGTAATCKACAGGCTCAAACGCAGTCAAAACAGGAAGACAAAAAAATCCAAATTGTATCTGTAAAGTTCATAGAAACATGTCAAACGATGTTTATATTCAATCCTCAGGTTGTCTTTAGCCTAAATAATCGATAATATTTCAACCGGACAATAACGTTGTCAATTTAAAAGGTAAACAAGAATTGCTCTCTCTCTGTCGAGCACATGAAAAAGCTCTGCGACACTTTAGCGTCCAGTCATTCCAAATGCTCTTATTCCCTCATTTTTCAGAATACAAGCCTGAAACTATTTCTAAAGACTGTTGACATCTAGTGGAAGGCATAGAAACTGCAGTTTGAGTCCTAAGTCAACTACTTCCTGAATTGATTTTTCTCAGGTTTTTGCCTGCCAAATCAGTTATGTTATACTCACAGACACTATTTTAACAGTTTTGGAAACTTTAGAGTGTTTTCTATCCAAATCTACCAGTTATATGCATATCATATCTTCTGGGCCCGAGAAGTAGGCAATTTAAATTGGGCATGCATTTCATCCAAAATTCCGAATGCTGCCCCCTACCCTAGTGAAGTTAATGACTCCAACCAAATGCTTCCTGTAGTTACTGATCCAACCAAACGCTTCCTGTAGTTGTTGATCAGTCTCTCACGTTGCTGTTGAAGAATTTTGGCCCACTCTTCAAATAAGAACTGCTGTAAATCAGCAACATTTGTGGATTTTCAAGCATGAACTGCTAGTTTCAAATCCAAACACAACATCTCAATCGGGATTATGTCTTGACTTTGACTGGGCCATTCCAAAACTTCAAATGTGTCACTTTTTAGCCATTTTCATGTAGACTTGATTGTGTGTTTGGATAATTGTCTTACTGCATGACCCAACTGCTCTTCAGCTTCAGCTCAGATGGATGGCCTGACATTCTTCTGTAGAATTCTCTGATACAGAGCAGAATTCATGGTTCTTTCTATTAAGGCAAGTCGTTCAGGTCCTGAGACAGCAAAGCATCCCCAAACCATCACACTATCACCACCATGTTTGACCGTTGGTATGAGATTCTCACTGTCGATTGCAGTGTTTGGTTTTCACCATGCATAATGGGACCAATGTCATCCAATTTTTTTTGTGTGCCAAAAAGCACCTGGAAGCACCTGGATGATCATCAAGTTCTTGGAAGTATATTATATGGATAGATTACTCAACAGTACAACGTTTCGGACGACATGTTAGCTGAACAATTAACCATAATCCCAACTCATAAAGTTACTACACTGCATGAATCTGCAAGTAGTTAACCAACTAGGTTCACTTTTAGCTAGCTAGCTAACATTAGGCTATAACTAGCAATGCAAATTGCTCTGAGATACAAATAGTATTACTACAGTCAGCCAGCTAACGGCAGCTAGCTACGTAACAGTATACTTTAACTTGCAAAGAAAACAACTTTCTGACAAAATTAGAAACTTATAATATCTGAAAAGCTAGCTAGATTCTCTTACCCACATGGATGAACGCTTCTCCCTCTCTGTCATGGATGCCATGGTTGCCCTTAGTTTGAATATGTAATCTTTTATACAACAGCCTTCTGTGTGTTCTCTTTTTGACTCCCTCATCACTCTCTTCCCTCCTCTCCATCCTTCCCCCATTTCCTCTCTCAATCACATTCTCTCTCTTGACTTCAGTCCCTCACTCTCCCTACCTGACACTCTCACCCAAGGTCTCTCACTTCCTCCCCTTTTTCTGTTATTCCCTCTTTTCCCACTCACTCTTCCCTCGCCTTTCTCTCATTCCGTCAAGACCTCCAAACTCCAATAAAATTATTCCAAAGGCCAAGGAACCTGAGATAACATAATAACCTGGAGAAGACAATCAGACCACTCACACATGCAGAAATCAAATATATTGATGTTTCAGGCCTCTGTGAAGAGTAACTGGGATGTAGTTTGAATGCTTCTCCGGGGTTAAGAGTTGTCCAAGGGAAGCAGTAATAAAATAAATAAAAGTGGACTTTATCTGCCAGCGGCGCACACTGCACCCACCAGCTCCCTTTTTAGCCTCACAGAGATACCAGGACTCTTAATAATTGATTATAATTGATTTTAACTAGGCTCTGACCCAGGCCAGGACGCAAAGGCAGTGTCGTCCAAGCCTGTGTGTGTGTAGTTGTGTGTTGGTGTGTGTGTGTTGTGATGTGTGTGTGTGTGTTGTGTGTGGTGTGTGTGTGTGTTGTGTGTGTGTGTGTGTGTGTGTGTGTGGTGTGTGTGTGTGTGTGTGTGTGTGTGTGTGCGTGCGTTGCGTGCGTGCGTGCTGTTGCGGTGCGTGCGTGTGGTGAGAGAGGGAGAAAGGTGGCAGTGCACATCTTTAAAAACTCCAGACGTGTTTCCTGAGAAAATATTTAGGCCGCCGAAGCCTTGAACTCCTGTGCTCGCCGGCTCCACGTTAGAATTGATTTCTGACAAGGCAACTGGGACGCCGTTACAACAAAATGCACTAAAGCCGGCCACGCGTGCCCTCTGACACTCTCACCAGCTTAACCCCCTCGCCAAAGCCCTGTGTGTGTGTGTGTGTGTGTGTGTGTGTGTGTGTGTGTGTGTGTGTGTGTGTGTGTCTGTGGAGTGTGTGTGTGTGTCTGCATCTCATGTACGTGTGAGCCAATTGAGGTTATTAGGAGATGAGAAAGATACATTCACAGGGTTTGGGCTTTGCCAAGTTACCTCTTAAGAATTAGCCCCTGTTTTAACATTTTCGGCAAAAATGACATACCCAAATCTAACTGCCTGTAGCTCCGGGCCAGATGCAAAGATATGCATATTATTGGGACCATTTGAAAGGAAACACTTTGAAATGTATGGAAATGTGAAGGGAATGTAGTAGAATACAACACAATAAATCTGGTAAAAGATCATGCAAAGAAAAGAACAACCGTTAATTGTATTTTTTTGTACAATCATCTTTGAAGTACAAGAGACAGGCCATAATGTATTAATCCAGCCCAGGTGCAATTTAGATGTTGGCCACTAGATGGCATCAGTTTATGTGCAAAGTTTTAGACTGATCCAATGAACCATTGCATTTCTGTTCAAAATGTTGTATCAAGACTGCCCAAATCTGCCTAATTTCTTCATTAATAACCTTTCAGGTTCAAAATTGTGCACTCTCCTCAAACAATAGCATGGTATTCTTTCACTATAATAGCTACTGTAAATTGGACAGTGCAGTTAGATTAACAAGAATTTAAGCTTTCTGTCACATACACATATTTTGCAGTTATCGCGGGTGTAGTGAAAGGCTCATGTTCCAACAGTGCAGCATGCATGTGTGTGTGTGTGTGTGTGTGTGTGTGTGTGTGTGTGGGGGGGGGACAAAACCCAAAAGACTCTTCTTTATGAGCCAACTCCCTCCTCTTCTGGCTGTCCTCTAAGGCTACTTGGAGAGGAAATCAGATCAGAGTTGGCATGCTCAGGTACCTTCATATATCAAGCCAGAACTCCAATCACATTACACATAGGAACCTGACCAGGATTCAATGGTATAGCTAAGATATGGTCATTGATGTTCATGCATTAGTTTATGACCTGTTCAAAACTGCATTAACTCATGTCTAGGGCTGTGGCAGTCAAGTAATTGCGTCAGCCGGTGATTGTCGGTCTCACGGTAATTGACCGTTAATTAACATAAGACATTTAGTATCTCCTGGCTTCCACCCATAGTCTACAAGCCACTGATGCAGACCTTTGGAATATCTATATTTTAAAAAGGCTAATAAATACACTAGTTCATTTAGTAGACAAGATTTGCTTAGAATTCTGTGGCATTATTTTATAGTATGAAGAATACAATTGAACAAAGCTGAATGAAATAGAAAGGATATTTTCTCCAAACGATTTGAGGGAGTGCGCACARGCCGCTATTCTGTGTTGGGCAGTTAACAAATAAATAGGTATTCCTATGTGCTTAATTTAGAGTTATGAATGTAACTTTAGTTGTTCTACAAACATTGGGCTATATGTTTWGAATTTTAATACATTGTAAGGCTGCATGATGCAACTCTAATGATGATTTGAAAAAAGTCGCTTGAAAAGCATGAGCTCTGCTTTGTTTTTTGTGTACAGGCTGTACACAGTACGTCAGTCACTCATTCACAATTTGACAAGCACTTGATAATTCCTAGAATTTCACGGTGGCATCCCCTTTTTGTGGCTGTAATGCAACCTAAAAGAAATGCATGCCTTTTGCAGCCAGTGGCTGTCGTGCCCTTCTCCAAGAGTGCTGTGCTCTCCATCATGTGATCAGGTCTTTCTAACAGGCTACAAGTAAAGACAGACACTGTCTGGGACAGTTGTGGGATGCAATAGATCCCAAATGAATACAACCACTAGCATCAAAACATATTTTTGATGCAATGTGGCTGAGCAACAGATCAGAATGTTTAGCTTAAAATGTTGATAAACTATTGTTTTGATTTAGAATGAACCATTATCATGCAAATGTATCGAAACAGGAGCAGCAGGAAGAAATACATGTAATCTATGCACTT
Organism: Salvelinus sp. IW2-2015; assembly: GCF_002910315.2. Lineage (NCBI taxonomy): Eukaryota > Metazoa > Chordata > Actinopteri > Salmoniformes > Salmonidae > Salvelinus > Salvelinus sp. IW2-2015. The sequence goes on along the minus strand of NC_036858.1, from coordinate 36,886,798 downwards.
AAATAGCGAGTGGAGGACAATTTTCCCCATGGTTTATTTTCATGCCAGCCGGGTAGCCTATACTCCTGTTGGAAATATAAGCAATGTGCTTAATATTAGGCCAGTTGAAAAATAAATATAGTAGGCCTAGCCTATAGAAAGCTGATGGGTTCCTCGTCTTTTTATTAGCGGCCATCACTCTGTTTTCTCACACAATTGCATAGCCTAGAAGCACAAGCATTTCATTACACTCACATTAACATCTGCAAACCATGTGTATGTGACAAATACAATTTGATTTGATTTGATTTATAGAAATGTTGCGCAACATGAGCTCAAGGGCTCTCATGAAGTGTTTGATTAGATTTTCAAATAGATTTGCATTGATGTCAGAGTGATTAGAAGGACAATAGACTGCTGAGTACCAGGCAGTTAGCAAGTTTGGTAAGCTACTAATGACCAGCAGCAGCATTAGAGCTTGGAGAAGCCTAATTACAGTGATTAAACGGTTATGTGGAATTTGACTGCCTTCATGACTTGTGACTGCTGGTGTGACGGTAATACGGTCACAGCAACAGCCCTACTCAGAATTTGTTCTTAACTGACTTGCCTAGTTAAATAAAGGTTAAATAAATAAATACTCATGTCCCCTTACTACRGTTACGATTCAAAAAGAGGAATACCGTAAGAAAAGGGGTTGGACAATAGGCTTAACATAGCTTCAGAGAGACCTTGAAATTGTTCTCTCTGTCTCTTGGAACAGCAGCTCAGCCAAAGTTAGTCTATTATATTGACAAGATAGTCAAGTGACCACTCTAAGAATGGAAATACATTTCCTCAAAGATGAAAGGCAAGCGGGAAGAGATGAGATCAGGTGGGGTTATTCTAGCCAATGAGAGGGCAGATATGCACGTGAACAACAGGCCATGAAGATAGATTGAGGACTTTCTTTGTATCTGTGCCATTATAGCATCTGTGACAGTTTTAAAGTAGTCAATTTTCTTCTTCATTGGCTGATTGCCCCCAACTCATAGGAATCCACACTCAGTTGACTACTTTAAAATGGTGGAAGCCCTCAATGCTATGTCCATGCTAAACAGGTTATATCCATGATGAGTCCTTTATCTATTTTAATACAACAGGGACAGCGCCGATATAACGTTCAGCCAATCTGTAGGATCCAGTCAGAAAAACAGACAGACAGGTCAGGTAATTGTCTGCTTGATACTGCTATTGATCCACCAAAATGCAGTCCAGGTAAACAGTTGAATAAAACATTGTCCCCCAAGCAGAGACTTGTGCAGAAGTACTGTGCAGTGTACTCCACTGTACAGTACGTACAAATACAGACCTCAGAGGGAGCTACAGTATAGGCCAAAAGGCCAAGATCATGGAAATATCAGAAGAATAAAAACCTTACAATAAAGATTGATGAATAATACTTATCCATAAAGAAATTATCCAGAAGTCTGAGGAAAATGGTGTTGGTTTGATACTAAACAGTAAACTATCACTGAAAATAGAAAACAAAAAAAAGAGTACCAAGTGTTTACTAAACTGACCTATACAGAAGATTAATCAGAGTGTTTTTTTAATGTGAGGGAACGGCTTGTTCTATTCTGACAATGATACAAATAACAATACAAGTATTTTAATCCCATGAGGCAGGGCCAGGCCCCTGCTGTTGCCATGGCACCCCAGATGGACTTAGCCTGTTAAGCGGACCTGACCTGGTTTACTTCTGGTCAGTGCACATGCTCCTTTCGTTTATTGACCACTGAGCACAAACATGTAGGTGACATAGATTTAGTGTAATTGTACCGAGCTTTGTAAATGGTCACAAATGTCTGGTTGATGAAGTTACATTTCAATTCAGCAAACTTTTAGACAGATGTGGTTAACTTGTTGTTGAACACTTTATGATTGATAACCTATACTCTTTGAAGTGTTTATTTTTTTGGTGTGGTTTTCATCCAATCCCCATTTGGGTTTCCAACTTCACCATCACAACGTTTTTACCATGTTTTTATCTGCCCTATTTTGTCTTTCACTTGTCTTCTTTGGTGCGAACAAATAAAACATAAAACATAAAATGTAATTGAAGAGCGCCCCCTACCTGTATGGTGGTTAGATGCACAGCTGGCATCCACCTTATATAACATAAGAAGCAACATGTGTGAGTGTGAGTGTGTATGTGTCTGTGTGTGTCTACCCAGCAGTGGGTAAGAGTGCACGCCCAGTACACTGTGATGATGTCAGCAAGGCTGTAACCCTATAATTAATCACGGTAGCACGGTGCAACTCCACGTGTGTCTCTGTGCTGGGTCAAACTGTCCCGTTTAAAAAATGTATGGATCAAGGTACGGGCAGGAGGGGAGAGGAAGGAGGGAACCTCTGTTGTGTTAACCCCCTTATCCCATAGGGGCTAAAGCTGTACAATACACACATATACAATCACACATATACAACCAAACACAGACAAGCACACACACTATGACATCCACAATGGGCCCTGGCCAAGAATGTCCCAGGAGGGTGGGTGGGAGTTGTGAGGGTGTGGGGAACAAAAGGCACCTGAGAGGAGGGGAGTATAAGGGGAGGTGGGGGATGGAGGTTGATCTCCAACAAACACCCCTCCCCTGGCGAAGCCAAAGCACAGTAAGAATTTAGCTCTGAGGAAAAATCCTCTGGCTTATATGGGCCTGAGGTTTGAGTGTTTTTATCTATGACCTTTAGTTCTCCACGACCTGGATCATGATATCATCTCTGGCTCTCGGGGGAGAACAATTACTGTATATATGAATGGACAAAGCCGTCGATCACGTGACACCATTCATTCCTAAGTGAAGACTCGCGAGCGCATTTGAAGCCAAATGAAGTCTGTTAAGATGGCATCTCACGGATACATAACATCCTGCAGTTTGAGCTACTCCAGGAAGTGTCGTTGCAGGCTAGCTCAGTGCTGGCCCCTCTCATTGAGTAACTCAAGATGAAGTGCGACCACAGTACTGCAGGCTGCCATTAGCAACTAAATTATCATTATAACTTATTCTGTGTGTGATTTTTTAAATAATTGGTTCAAGGACATACATCTGGTGTAATAGAAGCAATTATTGGTATCATGATTGTCCCCCCCKAAAACTTTTTTTTACAAAGATGACCATTTTCCCATTCACTATAATGGGGGATCATTTTTTCCGCAACCAACGCCTTCATCAGTACCACGGTCGGCCTTGAACTTCATGGCTTCAATGAGAGGGAGCAGTCGTTCTCCTCTGGGGGAGATACCCACACTTTGGGACCAGTTTAAAACCAGAGGGCCTACTATCTTCTTTTGACCTTCCTTTTATTTAACAATAAACATCCTCTCTACAGCCTACTGTAGATATGAAGGTAAAACGTTTTGATTGTACAACCATGCATCAGCGAGTCGGAAAAACTGTGATCCCTCAGCCTGCTCTGGGCTGCATTCTCTCTCTCAAAAAACTCTCTCCTGCATAAGTACTTTTTTTCTAACCCTATCTCTCGGTTTGTCTCTTTTTCTCTCCGCCTGTGTTCCCTCAGCTAATGTCAAATGGTTCAGTGTTGTTCAATTAAATTCAAGTTGACATGCATTGGAAGTAGGCAGTCCTCTCCATAATTCAGCCCTCTTTATAGCCAATCTATTTTTTAATAAAGGTTCTGAAGAAAACATTAAAGTATTGATCTTTATTTATCGATCCAGCCGAAAGCATAGTTAAAGCTGACATAAATCAATCAAAATAAATTTTAAATGATGATAGGCGCATAGGAAGAACCGGGAAGGTGCTGGGAGCGTAATTAGGGATCTGGTGATTGGCAACCCAAGGCAATATGAGACAGTAATACACAGGCTGAAACGCTGTTTAGCAGGTCCAGATTAGGAATTTGTTTCGTATTAAATGAAGCGACTCGGAGCCAAGGTTAATGAAAGGGAATAGCACTTTAGGCCATGAGTAATCCACAGAAACCCTGCTCTACAACAAATAAGACTAATGGGCTGCCCCTGCCCTGCCCACATGGACACACCGCCAGCGACAACCCCCGCTTACCAAGAACAATGAGAGAGAGAGAGAGAGAGAGAGAGAGAGAGAGAGAGAGAGAGAGAAGAGAGAGAGAGAGAGAGAAGAGAGAGAGAGAGAAAGAGAGAGAGAGAGAAAAAGAGAGAGAGAGAGAGAGAAAAAGAGAGAGAGAAAAAGAGAGAGAGAGAGAGAGAGAAAGAGAGAGAGAGAGAGAAGAGAGAAGAGAAAAGAGAAGAGAGAGAGAGAGAGAGAGAGAGAGAGAGAGAAGAGAGAGAGAGGAGAGAGAGAGAGAGAGAGAGAGAGAGAGAAAAAATATAGTATTATAATATATATCTCCATTTTGGCCTCTCCCAGGTCTTTAAACAATGCAGAGTGCAATAACTGATTTTAATCTGAGTAATGATGTCCACGATAAGGAGAGGAGAGGAGAGGGGGCAGTGTGTGTCAGGGCTTAACTCGGTCTAGAGGTCTGGTCTATACAGTATACTGGGACTCTCCTTGGACAACAGCCACATGTTCTGCTTTTATGTCATAAGAGATGTTCATAAACTGGCAGAGACCATGTTGGCACAGAGGATGATGACAGCTGGGTAAGGGTAAAGGTGAGATGAGGCCAGTTGGTGTGCTTTTAAATCTGTCGTCAAGATCCAACAGGGAGGCTACACGTGCCAAAAGTCCAGATTGAAGCCTGGTTTCACGACCAACATGTAGTGCAGAGTTTGTCCAAGTACAAGTTGTTCAACACAGTCCAGGGTAGAGGACAGTGCAAAACAAAGCTGTTCCTCACTAGCCTAGCCAATTCAACTAGAAAAGCAATGTTTCAGCACAATCTTCTGTGTTTTAAAAATCAATCTGTTTAGTTTCAGTAGAACTTAAACCAGGCTCTGGCACAATTACTGTATACCCATGTAACCAACGGACGGTTGAAGACCGTCATGAAAATAAAATATCAATGTCTTTTTGTGTGTGTAGAATAAACATCTGACTGAAGACAGGACAGCCGGATATTCATGCAGTTGAGTCCGTTTACGCGGTYAAATGGACTCTTAAAGTGGAACTGACAGCGTTTTACCTACTTTGCAGATATGAAACGAACAGACAATCATAATATCTGTAAAAAAATATCAAATTCCCAATTTAAGCTTCAAAACCAAAACATTGCTTTGCTAGCTAGCTASCTAGCTAGGGTGAACTTGAATGACTGTTATTCACAGTTAGCATACCTCCTAATTGTCAATCATATGTATTTGGCAGGCAGGCAAGTTCCCATTCAGTTGTCTAAATGTGGGTTGGGACAAGCTTGCATTGACAGGCAYGCTGCAGAAGGAGGAACAGGGTAATATTCGCCACCGTTTATCATCGCAATTTTGATGGCCAACTAGGTTTCCCCTCAAGAATTTCCCTGTGTTTAGCGCCATCCACCATTCCTTCAATTCTGACCAGTCTCCCAGTCCCTGCCGATGAAATGGTGTTCTCGGGTGATGAGAGGTATTGGGTTTGCGCCAGAAATAGCATTCTCCTTGARGGCCAAAAAGCWAAATTTTAGTCTGATCTGACCAGAGTACCTTCTTCCATATGTTTAGGGAGTCTCCCACATGCTTTTTGGCAAACACCAAATGTGTTTGCTTATTTATTTTTTGTAAGCAATGGCTTTTTTTCTGGCCACTCTTCCGTAAAGCCCAGCTCTGTGGAGTGTATGGCTTAAAGTGGTCCTCTGGACAGATACTCCAATCTCCGCTGTGGAGCTTTGCAGCTCCTTCAGGGTTATCTTTGGTCTCTTTGTTGCCTCTCTTATTAATGCCCTCCTTGCCTGGTCTGTGAGTTTTGGTGGGCGGCCATCTCTTGGCAGGTTTGTTGTGGTGCCATATTCTTTCAATTTTTTTATAATATATTTAATGGTGCTTTGTGGAATGTTCAAAGTTTCTGATATTTTTTCATAACCCAACCCTGATCTGTACTTCTCCACAACTTTGACCCTGACCTGTTTGGAGAACTCCTTTGTCTTCATGGTCCCGCTTGCTTTGTGGTGCCCTTTGCTTAGTGATGTTGCAGACTCTAGGGCCTTTCAGAACAGGTGTGTATATACTGAAATCATGTGACAGATCATGTGACACTTAAATKAAGTCCARCTGTGTGCAATCTAACTAATTATGTGACATCTGAAGGTAATGTTTTGCACCAGATCGTATTTAGGGGCTTCATAGCAAAGGGTGTGAATACATATGCATGCACCACTTTTCAGTTTTCAATTTTTTATAATTTTTTTAACCTCTCTGGGATATTCGGGACGGTAGCGTCCCACCTCGCCAACAGCCAGGGAAATTGCAGGGCGCCAAATTCAAAACAARAGAAATCCCAGAATWAAAATTCCTCAAACATACAAGTATTTTACACCATTTTAAAGATAAACTTGTTGTATATCCAGCCACAGTGTRCAATTTCACCTTTGATGATCTTCATCAGAATGCACTCCCAGGAATCCCAGTTCGACAATAAATGTTTGTTTTGTTCGATAAAGTCCATAATTTATGTCCAAATACCTCCTTTTTGTTCGCGCGTTTAGTACACAAATCCAAACTCAGGAGGCGCGGGCAAGTCCAGGCGAAAGTTCAGACGAAAAGTCATATTACAGTTCATAGAAACATGTCAAACGAATTATAGAATCAATCTTTAGGATGTTTTTATCATAAATCTTCAATAATGTTTCAACCGGAAAATTCCTTTGACTGTAGAAATGCAATGGAATGCAGCTAACTCTCACGGGAGCGCGCGAGACTGAGCTCGTGGCACTCTGCCAGACCCCTGACTCAAACAGCTCTCATATCCCCCCTCCTTCACAATAGAAGCATCAAACAAGGTTCTAAAGACTGTTGACATCTAGTGGAAGCCTTAAGAAGTGCAATATGACCCCATAGACACTGTATATTCGATAGGCAATGACTTGAAAAACTACAAACCTCAGATTTCCCACTTCCTGGTTGGATTTTTTCTCAGGTGTTTGCCTGCCAWATGAGTTCTGTTATACTCACAGACATCATTCAAACAGTTTTAGAAACTTCAGAGTGTMTTCTATCCAAATCMACTAATCATATGCATATTCTAGCTTTTAGGACTGAGTAGCAGGCAGTTTACTCTGGGCACCTTTTTATCCAAGCTACTCAATACTGCCCCCAGTCCCAAAGAAGTTTTTTAAACAAGTTATTTGTTCCATTGCACTTCACCAATTTAAACTATTTTGTGTATGTCCATTACATTAAATCCAAATAAAAATCKATTTGAATGACAGGTTGTAATGCAACAAAATTGGAAAAACACCAAAGGGGATGAATACTTTTGCAAGACACTATATCTAGTGTTCCCTCATTAGATTTTAGCTGATCTCGCTTTGGKTAGCATTAGTTGTTGATCTTGTTGTTGATGTGCATACGCAACTGAGGGAGAGAGCCTCCCTTTTCATGGTTGTTTGATCAATAGGACTTTGAAATTCACAAATGTAAGAGGACTCCTTTGGTATTTACATATTTGCAGAAATCCATTTAGGTGTATTTTGTGGCTTTTGGCATTCTAATGATCTAAAGTTGCGTTGTTGCTACTGCCTAAACCACACAGTCCGGTTTAAAGTGAATGATGGCAGGCCCATGTGGCAAATGGATTATTTGCATATAAGGCCTACTGAAGCTCTGATTGGCTATGGCTCACCGGTCTGCGTAGACACCGGTCATGGACAAGACAATGTTTTTATTAGGTTTTATATACTGCACTGTCTATTAATTATCCAAACACTTTCCCACTCTGAAATGTAATATTTTTGATGGGGGTGTATATGAACAGATTTTAATAAGATTTCATGTTGCTAAAATGCTGTCAGTTCCACTTCAAAGGTCCAATGCAGCCATTTGTATATCACTATAAAATAATTTCTGGGCAACAATTAAATACGTTGCTGTGATTGTTTTTAATATAATGGTCTAAAGGAAACAGAAAATGCATACAACAATTTCTCAAACAAGAATTTTGCTAGGACGGTCTGGGAGTGGTCTGAGCGGAGAGGGGAAAACTGTTATTGGCAGATACGTTTGGAACTCTCTTTCTTATTGGTCTTTTAACTACTTTGCCACTTGGTGATGTCACCAGGCAGGCCAAAACTRCATCCCACCAAAACAGGCTGAAATTTAACCTGAAAGTTTGTTGCTCCTTGCTGAAACAAGCAGTCAACAAAGGAGTCTCCGGTTGCCTAGACAATGCACTCCTCTTTGCAGCAGCAGCAGCACAAATAGAATTACCTTAATTAGAATGGGCTTGGAACCTCTAACCCTGGCAATTTGATTGGTAAACTCATGGCTACACTCACAATGGCTGCCTGGTTTTGTGATGCAATCATTTCCACAGTAATGTAGAATGTTTATTCAAATAATGTTAATGGATGTGGCTCATGCAATGGAATGTATTTTTGTAACGTCAGATGAATTGAATCAACAAATCACAGCACATATTGATGTGCTCAATTCCTGCTTTTACTTCCTGCTATGACTTGCTCAGCTGCTTAGCTTACTGTTGTAGCAAGCTTACTGGCATAGCTAACATTAGTTAGCTAGCAATACCTTTACTGGCACAAAAAGCTTGCTGATTAGCCTGTTTAAATTACCCTGAAGTTGTAGACATGCAGACCAACAATTATGAGGGACTGTTATCAGAAATCAGTCTGTAGATCAGCATGTTTCTCTGCGATCACTAATGTGTCTTTGTATCATTGGGTCAGCTGAGCACAGCAGCTTGACTCAGGAGGCTACAGCAATGACTCGTGGCAGAACAGCTGCTTCATGTAAACTCAAAGTTAGCAGCACTACTACAGCGTGCTAACTAGCTTTTTGTTGGAAGAATTCAACATTTTGCGTGCAGCACTAAGTAGGTTGCTGCATCGTTTCAGTGACTGGCTCAGTAGCAAGCTGATGTTGGGCAAATCTATGCTATCTTTCATTCCCATTGTCAAACTTCAGAAATACTGCTCATTGAAGCACACAACTCCCTAGATGTGAAATGGTTGACTAAAACTTCCCTAACTAAAACGCGTCAACATTATTTACAGATGTATTGATTAGGAGATGTCACGTAGGTGATATTTTCAAAGGTTAGACAGCACTTTAGTGATGAACATCTCTTTTTGGTGAACATCTCTTTTTGGTGAACATCGGGAACCGAATCGCATCTGTGAAAGAGCCGTTCATTTGCTTCCCTGATTGGCATACTGCTACGATTCATGCTGATACTTTTTGAGCTCCAGAAAACAATTATCTGCAGATAAGTTATGAAAACATTCACTGAAGATTGTAATTCCTCACTGCATGAACAATAGATACTGAGGAGCACAGTCTTTTTCTGGTCCAAACACATTTAAAAATGTATTTGAACTCACGTTACGATCTGACATAATGGCAGGCAACTTTGCAGACTTTACATTTAGAGATTTGCTATTTTTCATGGTTTTAGGTAAATGTTTAAGCGCTATTATACAAAGAGCCATTTGGGAGCCAAATGAATGGCTCTTTTAGCTGAACGGAGCCAAGGGCACCGGCTCACTGAAAAGACTTGGAATCCCATCACTACTTTCGAGCTACCCCATTACCCTTTGCGAGATATGAGACAGATCAGTGCAGGCGGAATCGAAGCGCTATCTGATGTAAAACAATGATTATTGACATGAATAGGGACACCCGTTCTATTCATTCTATTTCTATGGCAGCACATGCAGAGCGGAGGAGAGMAGAAAAAAAATGTGTTGCTATTCAAAAGGTTAGTACAGGGGCCGTGGTCACTTGGCTGGACAATTACCATCATCCAACATTCCATGACCATCACAACACTAGTCAGAAATGTACTGAGTATATCATTATGACCATAATACCAGGAAAAACTGAATTATTTTGCAAAACGTGTTCTTCCCAAACCTCTCAACTTCAAAGCTACTGACACAGAAGAGCATCAAACTCATAGAAAACAACTCTCCATTGTAGGTCAATGTCTCTGCCTGTGGTTGTTTACTTAAACCCCTTGGAACCCAACTTAAAAGTGAAGTTTCTCCACATCTACCTCTTTATAACATCGGTCCATTTCTATGCCAAGAACAACCGCCGAGCCATTTTAGCCTAGTGAAGATATTAATGAGTTTACAAGGACCTTCCCGATCTAATTATGTCGAGCAACTGCAATATCTTACTGGGCCATGGCTCCCAGGGGAGTACACAAATCTACCAGGCAAGCAAAACTACTCGCCTACTTTTGACAAAACACTCTACATGCAGATACAAATAACACCAAACATCCTTCATTACCATCGTGGCAAGGAGATTAATTTAACTTGAAAATACCTGACTTCTGCTTTCAGATGATCACTATTAGTGAGAATGAGTACAGAGGCACTAAAACATATAGCTCTTGTAAAAAGAAAATGTCTAAATAAATTATGTTTTCACTGCAGAGTACAACGCCTTTCCTTTTACAGAGAGAGAGAAAGAGATCATGCAATGCAGAAGCTAAAACAAGATTAAATTAGCTTGTGATCATAGGAGTTTCAGTTCTTCAAGTATGTCAATACTATGCTCTTAAAAATGAAGGTCCAAGTTGGAACCAAATAAGGTTAATAAGAGCAATACCACAGGACAACCATTTAGGGTCTCTGACAAACCATAAATGGGATGGTTCTTGAAAGAACCATCCAAAAATCCAAACCCAGAAATGTTTCCCTCCTCCAGGACTGGATTTGAACAGCCCTGCTATAGGATTTTAAGCCTTATCTGCATATTTCCCAGGGTGCCACCCATGACTGTGTTTGCCAGTGACAGAGACATGGTTGTTTCATTCATTAACTATTAGTGCTTTGGCCTTCACCAAGTGAGACCCTAAGTGAATATGTTGTCGTTAAAATGCAATTATTTCAGACAATACAATCCCTATATCATAAAGCCTTCTTCTGAGGGCCTTGTATTACCCTAATCCAGTGGCCTGAAACTCATAGTTTACAGGCCTCATCAGGCCTGCAAGTCACATAATGCTGGCTTGGAAAGTGATGTGTAATTCCTATGGAATCCAACCAGAGTGGGGATATCCAACATTTGCGATTTTTATTCACCTGCAACCTACATTCAGAAAGACTGCCAGGTTTGGGAAGACTAAGATATGAGACTATCTTAAACATCTAAACCAAATTTTGAAAAACATTTCAGTAACGGGTGCAATAAGTCCAAGTAACAGAATGGAATAGTTTAGAAAAATGTAGGTTATTTATYTTTGAATTGTATAATATTAATGTATCAATGAAGGTAGATGCAAAAATATAGATATTATGCAAACAATTCTAAAAWTCAACCTGCAATAGAGCACAATGGGGAAAATTATAATGATGGGTGTAGTTTTGGCTCAACTTAACACCAACATTGGGGTTCTTTTACACCGCTGAGTGTTTATGTAACTCTTGAATCAACGCTATAAACGTTACACTGAAAAATCAACACGAGTTACCACTGGCCAATTTACTGTGAGCTAAGAAAGGGACACATCTGTAGGCTTCCATACATTTCAAGAATGTTTCAGAATTCTGWAGAACCCCACACTTAACTCAAAGGTTCTTTATCGGCCAATAGTTCTCCAAGGAACATTAATAGCTTAGGAATAACCATTTTAAAAAAGTTTACCCAAAATCCAGAAACTCCCAAGTGATTCCATACAGTGATTCCATACATTGAAACAAGCTATTTTTGTAGAGAGTAATATCGGTTTTGAGTCAAGAAATGTGTACTTTTCAACCTAAAATATTTGCGATTATTTTATGTCATTATTCCATGTAGCTGACTGCCACAGCTGCGGAGATGTGTAACAACTGTGCATGAGCGCCCTCGTGGGGGATACTGAAGACAATACAGTTGCGTTATAGTTATCTTACACAAAGACAACCAACATATGTGACAATGAGAGTTGCGAGTGGGAAGGACGAGTAGACTACTGGAGGGGCGTCAATATTTGGAAAAAGCCACGGGATGGTTTTTCAATACCGTCAAAACAATTTATTCAACTTTTTTTCAAGACGTTTGAATATTTGTAGCTACTTTTTAACGTAAAACCTGCAGTCAACTTGTGCAATACGTTAGGAGATAAAGCAGATTGCGTTCTTCATTTCAACTGTTACAATATGAAGCTTACCGTAGTTCCCCAGAACAGTTGAGCCAGTCACGTGTTTGTTTGTTGAATAGCACAACGGGAGAAAGTGGGGGCTGATGAGTCCATAGTGTTCTATATCTGCCGGCGAGTCTCTTGTGATTGTTACTCTTGTATGCAATTCCCTACTAAATGTTTGCCATCAGATATCTTATAATGGCTTCATGCCGTGTTTAAGAAGTCCAAGAACTCTGGATGAGTTATCTGTACAGCTGCTATTTTTTCCCTGTGCTTCCTACTAGCGTTTATTTTCTCCTTCGTTCTTCTCCCCTCTGCTGATGTACACATGCATGCTCTTCCTTCAGAAAAGCATGCATCACAACTTTGTTAATTTGCACAATTTCTCTCATTCACTTTCGCTTGTAAATGTTTACACTCACTTGAAACGACATTCGGTAGCTACTAGCTGTGCTTGTTTAATTATTATTATTATACATTTTTTTACCCTTATTTTACCAGGTAAGTTGCCTGAGAACAAATTCTTATTTACGGCAATGACCTGGGGAATAGGTACAGGGGAGAGGAGMGGGGATGAATGAGCCAGTTGGAAGCTTGTATAACTTTTGGAGCTGGATTTACCTGTCTTTGAAATTAGTTTATGTTCATTTTCGCTCTAGCATTTAGCTAATAGTTTCTATGCGATTTCTCTATTACTTGTGTACATTTTGTTAGCATTCTGGTAATAGACACCCAATGGACTTTTTTTGTGTTTTTAGCGACCGCTTGTGTGCTATACCGTATATCCTGGGATGGTTGAAGAACGGTTTGACATCATGAAAATATGGATACCGCCCAAGCCCACTACATACCTCTGCACTCTTGCTTTTTCACTTTCTCTTCTCAAACATGACTTTGTATTTTGGCACTGCACCAGATCCTGTCCGTGGAAATACAGTAGCAACAGCTGCATCTTTTAGTATTGTTTGTTCCCTTAATTTCAGCTTTCGTATGTATCATTGCTGAAGTGCTTGCTACAGACATGCAGCGATGTAAGGTTGGCTGCAGGAGTTTGTACATTGTATTATTTCTATATTTCTATACTATTTCTAATTGCAATTTACCATCTTCTACATCTCTATGTATCTTTCACCAGAAAACTGTGAAATCTTTTTTTCCATTGTGCGTAACTAACTTTACCTGTGATAGTTAGCCTATCAACTTTCACACCAGCTCCTTCTCCTATGAAATAAAACTGTGAAACAAAATCAAGCTCCATATAATTTTTTTTTTGTTTTACCTTCATTTAACTAGACAAGTCAGTTAAGAACAAATTCTTATTTACAATGACGGCCTAGGAACAGTGGGTTAACTGCCTTGTTCAGGGGCAGCTACAGATTTTTACCTTGTCAGTTTGAAGATTCGATATAGCAACCTTTCGGTAACTGGCCGAACGCTCTAACCACTAGGCGTAGCATATCGGCATATCGTGAGCAGGGTTTCTCCCACGAGGGAACACATGGACAGTTATTACCCATCTCTGCCGCTGTGGCAGTCGGTTCCATAAAATAATGATGTAAAATAATTGCAAATGTTTTAGTTGGAAAAATACACATTTCATGACTCAAAACCAATAGAAATGTTTACAAAAATAGCTATTTCGGCCATACACTTTCAATAAAACCATGAATTTGTCCAGAGTTCGCGTATTTGTGAATCATGCATTCAGACAACGGAGCAGAGTGAGTCCTGCATCCAGCAACGTCACAAGTCACATGTCCCGTTTTTGCAGCTGTCTCAGTTCTGCAATCCAGGGAGAGAGAGGGCAAACTCCACTGAACTAGTTTCAATGTATGGAATCAGTTGAGAGTTTGGGGTAAACTCAATGTTAGTGATGGCTGTTTAACAGTCTGATGGCCTTGAGATAGAAGCTGTTTTTCAGTCTCTCGGCCCCAGCTTTGATGCACCTGTACTGACCTCGCCTTCTGGATGATAGTGGAGTGAACAGGCAGTGGCTCGGGTGGGTGTTGTCCTTGATGATCTTTTTGGCCTTCCTGTGACATTGGGTGGTGTAGGTGTCCTGGAGGGCAGGTAATTTGCCCCTGGTGATGCATTGTGCAGACCTCACTACCCTCTGGAGAGCCTTACGGTTGTGGGCAGAGCAGTTGCCATACCAGGCGGTGATACAGCCCGACAGGATGCTCTCAATTGTGCATCTGTAAAAGTTTGTGAGTGTTTTTGGTGACAAGCTAAATTTCTTCAGCTTCCTGAGGTTGAAGAGGCGCTATTGCGCCTTCTTCACCACGCTGTCTGTGTGGGTGGACCATTTCAGTTTGTCCGTGATGTGTATGCCGAGGAACTTAAAACTTTCCACCTTCTCCACTGCTGTCCCGTCGATGTGGATGGGGGGTGCTCCCTCTGCTGTTTCCGGAAGTCCACGATCATCTCCTTTGTTTTGTTGACGTTGAGTGTGAGGTTATTTTCCTGACACCACACTCAGAGGGCCCTCACCTCCTCCCTGTAGGCCTTCTCGTCGTTGTTAGTAATCAAGCCTACCACTGTAGTGTCGTCTGCAAACTTGGCGTGCATGGTCACGCAGTCATGGGTGAACAGGGAGTACAGGAGAGGGCTGAGAACGCACCCTTGTGGAGCCCCAGTGTTGAGGATCAGCGGGGTGGAGACGTTGTTTCCTGCCCTTACCACCTGGGGGCGTCCTGTCAAAGTCTAGGACCCAGTTGCACAGGGCGGGGAGCTTAATGACGAGTTTGGAAGGTACTATGGTGTTGAATGCTGAGCTGTAGTCGATGAACAGCATTCTTACATGGGTATTCCTCTTGTCCAGATGGGTTAGAGCAGTGTGCAGTGTGATTGCGTTTGGAGCTTTTAGGGCGGTAAGCCCTGGAGTGGGTCTAGGGTGTCAGGTAGGGTGGCAGTGATATGATCCTTGACTCTCAAAGCACTTCATGATGACGGAAGTGAGTGCTACGGGGCGATAGTCGTTTAGCTCAGTTACCTTGGCTTTCTTGGGAACAGGAACAATGGTGGCCATCTTGAAGCATGTGGGAACAGCAGACTGGGATAGGGATTGATTGAATATGTCCGTAAACACACCAGCCAGCTGGTCTGCACATGCTCTGAGGACGCGGCTAGGGATGCCGTCTGGGCTGGCAGCCCTGCGAGGGTTAACACGGTTAAATGTTTTACTCATGTTGGCTGCGTTGAAGGAGAGCCCGCAGGATTTGGTAGCGGGCTGTGTCGGTGACACTGTATTGTCCTCATTGCGAGCAAAGAAGTTGTTTAGTTTGTCTGGGAGCAAGATATCGGGGTTCGCGACGGGGTTGGTTTTCTTTTTGTAGTCCGTGATTGACTGTAGACCCTGCCACATACATCTCGTGTCTGTGCCGTTGAATTGCGACTCTACTTTGTCTCTATGCTGACACTGCTTGTTTGATTGCCTTGCGGAGGGAATAGCTACACTTTTTGTAGTCTGTCATGTTTCCGGTCGCCTTGCCCTGATTAAAAGCAGTGGTTCGCGCTTTCAGTTTTACGTGAATGCTGCCATCAATCCACGGTTTCTGGTTGGGGAAGGTTTTAATAGTCGCTGTGGGTACAACATCACCTATGCACTTGATAATCAACTCGCTCACCGAATCAGCGTATACATCAATGTTGTTGTTTGACGCTATCCGGAACATATCCCAGTCCATGTGATCAAAGCAATCTTCAAGCGTGGAATCAGATTGGTCTGGCCAGCGTTGAACAGACCTGAGCACGGGCGTTTCCTGTTTTAGTTTCTGTCTATAGGCTGGTAGCAACAAAATGGAGTCGTAGTCAGATTTGCCGAAAGGAGGGCGAGGGAGGGCTTTGCGTCGCGGAAGTTAGAGTAACAATGATCCAGAATTTTGCCAGCCTTGGTCGTGCATTCGATATGCTGATAAAATTTAGGGAGCCTTGTTTTCAGATTGGCCTTGTTAAAATCCCCAGCTACAATAAATGCAGCCTCAGGATATGTGGTTTCCAGTTTACATAGAGTATTGTTAGATTACTTGTTAGATATTACTGCACTGTCGGAACAAGAAGCACAAGCATTTAGCTACACTCACATTAACATCTGCTAATCATGTGTTTGTGACCAGTTAAATTTGATTTGACACATATACACACACACACTTCTCTCCTCTACTAATATACAAATAAGTCACTTGATTCTGCATTGATGGCTGTGACACCTCACGTGGTGGAGGTCATGGAGCATAATGGCCTTTTACATTTTAAGAGTGAGATACTTTTCCGCAAATCTCTTAATATCTCTAACGGTATGGTAACGCTTTAGCAACACTACAAAAACCATCCAAGCGAACATCACTCTGCCTTTTGCCAGTACATACCCTATCTTATTTTTCATCATGTGGGAGATACAGAAAACAGAACCAAAGGATAGCGGGAGGGAGGGAGAGGGTGATGAAAACAGTGGAGAGCAACAGTGTAAGCTCCTGTGAGGTCAGCATTGGCCGTTGCAGTGTTTTTCTCTGGAAGATGTTTTAAAATTGAAGAGCAGCCTGAGGGTTTAGCCCCGCTGTTCATTAGAAACCACAGCCTGGTATCACATTCAAGACTCAGCCAGGGACAGCATGTACATATACTACAAAAGACAGGACACAGAGAGGCAGGGCTAACATATTTACAAAGAGTCATCATTAGAGTAGAACAGATTGAAATATAATAGTATATACAGGTAATAGAGTAGAACAGAGTAGAACATTAATGGAATGCTGTGGTTCAGATGCTGGATTACGTACTGTGTTGTTGGATAAGTGCTGCAGTATCACGTTGTCTCCTCTGTTTGAAAGGGTTGGAGTGACGGTCAGTGTTTCCTTGTGGGACAGATCCTCCAACCCAAATCTGTGTTGATGTGGAGATCTGCTGTGTCCCATATCACAGGACCCATCTATTATTAATTTGTACTCTACAGAGTTGAGAGGAAAGGAGAACAGAAAAATAAAGTTGCTCTGGGATGTATAGAAAGTTTCACACACACACAGATGCATGCAAACACAGTGCTTAAGGCAACATTAAAGAGAGGAGATAACAGTTCCCATCAATCAGCATTCATCAAACACACACAGAAACACTTGGCCGTCTATTCACAACAAGGAAGCAAAAGGATAGCCCYTGGCTATGAGCTTGTCATCTTGTCTGTGTCAAAACATGTTTCATGTGTAAAGGGTGTCATACTGTATCACCAGAAACCCTCTAATGTGCTAACGAAAACCAGAATGTACACAAAAGCCTAGCTGGTGCTGACAGAGAGGGCTGCCTCGCTTCTAGTCATTTGGAAACTTTGCAATATTGTTTTTTTATGTATTATTTCTTACATTGTTAGCCCAGACAATCTTACGTGTTATTACTTATAGCCGGGAAGAACTATTTGATATAAGAGCGACGTCAACTTACCAGCACTACGACCAGGAATACAACTTTCCCGAAGTGGATCCTTTGTCCGAAACCACCCAGGGCATTTGAACTGATTTCAGAGGCTGACCCGAAACAACGCCGCCAGAGAAGAGGAAGATGGAGCGGTCTTCTGGTCAGACTTCGGAGGCGCGTACACCACCCACCGCTTCCGAGTATATTACTCACTAATGTCCAGTCTCTAGAATATAAGGTAGACGCAATTAGGGCAAGGGCTGCTTTCCAGAGAGACATCAGGGATTGTAACATACTCTGTTTCATGGAAACATGGGGATATGCTGTCGGAATCGGTACAGCCGCCGCGAATCTTTGTGCGTTGCGCTGAAAGGAATAAAAATCTCTCCTGGAAGAAGAAGAGCGTGGTTGAATGTTTCATGATTAAAGACTCATGGTATAATTGAAATAACATACAGGTACTCATGTCCTTTTGTTCACCTGACCAAGAATTCCTCACAATCAAACGCCAACCATATTATATTACAAGAGAATTCTCTTCAGTTATTGTCACAGCCGTGTATATCTCGCCCTCAAGCCGATACCACGACATCCCTCAAGGAACTCCACTGGACTTAATGCAAACTGGAAACTATATATCCTGAGGCTGCATTTATTGTAGCTGGGGATTTTACCTTCTCTAGGATAGGGGGCAGCATTTTCACGTTTGGATGAAAAGCGTGCCCAGAGTAAACTGTCTCCTACTCAGTCCCAGATGCTAATATATGTATATCATTATTAATATTGGATAGAAAACACTGACGTTTCTAAAACTGTTTGAATCATGTCTGTGACTATAACAGAACTTATTTGGCAGGCAAAACCCCGAGGACAAACATTCAGATTTTWATTTTTTTGAGGTCACTCTCTTTTCAATGTTGTTTCATTGGGAATCCAGATTTCTAAGGGACCTTCCTGCAGTTCCTATCGCTTCCACTGGATGTCAACAGTCTTTAGAAATTGGTTGAGGTTTTTCCTTTGAGAAATGAAGAAGTAGCCATGTTCTGAATGAGGCTCCAGTGAAGTGTACTGTTTGTTGGAGGCGCGTGACCAGAAAGCATGCTACACATTGTTTTCCTCCGGTATTGAACACAGATCATCCCGTCTTCTATTTTATCGATTATTTACATAAAAAATACCTAAAGTTGTATTACAAAAGTAGTTTGAAATGTTTGGACAAAGCTTACAGGTAACTTTTGAGATATTTTGTAGTCACGTTMTGCAAGTTGGAAKCMGTGTTTTTCTGGATCAAACGCGCCAAATAAATGGACATTTTGGATATATATCYACGGAATTAATCMAACAAAAGGACCATTTGTGATGTTTATGGGACATATTGGAGTGCCAACAGAAGAAGCTCGTCAAAGGTAAGGCATGAATTATATCTTTATTTCTGCGTTTTGTGTCGTGCCGGGAGTGTTGTCATATGATGGTCTGTGATTGTTAGCTGGGGTGCTATCCTCAGATAATAGCATTGTTTGCTTTCGTCGTAAAGCATTTTTTTAATCTGACACGTTGGCTTGATTCTCAACAAGTGTAGCTTTAATTTGGTATATTGAATGTGTGATTTCATGAAAGCTTAATTTTTATAGTAATTTATTTCAATTTGGCGCTCTGCATTTTAACTGGATGTTGGCCAGGTGGGACGCTACCGTCCCACATATCCCAGAGAGGTTAACAAAGGAAATTTGAGATTAAGGCTACCTAAATTCTATCAGCATATCGTCTGTAGCACTCARGCTGGAAAAACACTGGATCACTGCTACTCTAACTTCCGTGATGCATAAAAGTCCCTCCCCTGCCCTCCATTTGGAAAATCTGACCATGACTCCATTTTTCACCTCCCTTCCTATAGGCGGAAACTCAAAGAGAAAGTACCCGTGCCAAGGACTATTCAACACTTGTCTGACCAATCATAATCCACACATCAAGATTGTTTTATCATGCGTACTGGGATATGTTCCAGGTAGCCTCAGAGAATAATATTGATGTATACACTGATTCGGTGAGTGAGTTTATAAGGAAGTGTACAGAAGATGTTGTACCCACTGTGACTATTAAAACCTACCCTAAACAGAACCCGTGGAAAGATGGTGGCATTCGAGCAAAACTGAAAATGTGAAACACCGCATTTAACCATGGAAAAGTGACTGGGGATATGGCCGAATACAAACTGTAGTTATTCTCTCCGCAAGGCAATCAAACAAGCAAAATGTCAGTATAGAGATTGGAGTCACAATTCCATGGTTTGTCAATGGAGTCACAATTCCATGGCTCAGACACGAGACTTATGTGGCAGGTTCTACAGACAATCACAGACTACAAAAGGAAAACCAGCCATGTCACYGACACTGATGTCTTGCTTCCAGACAAACTAAACACCTTCTTTGCCCGCTTTGAGGATAAGACAGTGACCACCGACGTGAACCGCTACCAAGGACTGTGGGCTCTCGTTCTCCGTGGCCGGCGTGAGTAAGACAGTTAAACATGTCAACCCTCGCAAGGCTGTCAGCCAGACGGCATTCATAGCTGCGTCCTCAGAGCATGTGCAGACCAGCTGGCTGATGTGTTTACGGACATATTCAATGTCTCCCTATACCTGTCTGCTGTCCCCTCATGTTGAAGAAATGTTGCTTGTCACCAAAACACTCACAAACTTTTACAGATGCACACTCGAGAGCATCCTGTCGGGCTGTATCACCGCCTGGTACGGCAACTGCACTGCCCACATCCGCAAGGCTCTCCAGAAGGTGGTGCGGTCTGCACAACGCATCACCGGGGGCAAACTACCTGCCCTCCAGGACACCTACAGCACCCGATGTCCACAGGAAGGCCAAAAAGACCATCTAGGGCAACAACCACTCCAGCCACTGCCTGTACACCCCGCTACTGTCCAGAAGGCGTGGTCAGTACAGGTGCATCAAAGCTGGGACCGAGAAGCTGAAAAACAGCTTCTATCTCAAGGCCATCAGACTGTTAACTTCTTGTCAATATGGAGCGCTGTTTTCACTTTGTAAAAATTCGTTCCCAAATTAAACTGCCTCGTACTCAATTCTTGCTCGTACAATATGCATATTATTATTACTATTGGATAGAAAACACTCTCTAGTTTCTAAAACCGTTTGAATTATATCTGTGAGTAAAACAGAACTCAAGTTGCAGCTAACTTCCTGTCAGGAAGTGAGAAATCTGAAATTGATGCTCTGTTCCAGGGTCAGTGGTGGTCAATGGTGTTGCTAGGCAGATCTGAGGCCATATAAAGGCTCATGGAACCGGGGGTGCACTCTTCCACGTTCTGTCATGGCGCAAAGGAGGACCTCAGGATGGCATTCTGAAAAGCTCTCGTTATAGGCGTTAGATATATCCGGCTCTGATTTAATTCGATATAGGTGTTAAAGACATCATAATGTAGTTATTTTAAACCGAGTTAATATCAGTTTATATCAGTATATTGCGATTTATTGAAAAATGTAAAACTATTATTTGGCCATTAATTTCGGTGCGGTCTCGCTTTAGCGCACGCTGTATGTCGTAGTAACGTTAATTTTAAAAATCTAACACAGCGGTTGCATTAAGAACTAATGTATCTTTCATTTGCTGTCCAACCTGTATTTTTAGTCAAGTTTATGATTAGTTATTGATTAGATTAGGTGCTCTCCCAAGATTTCTCCCGACATTTTGTTGGCAGTTTGGCTACTATTCTCATTGTATAACCACGATTTGTGCCGCAAATTATATGCACATTTTCGAACAAACAATATATGTATTGTGTAATATGATGTTATAGGCTGTCATCTGAAGAAGTTTGAGAAGGTTAGTGAAAAAATTTATATCTTTTGCTGGTTTATTCGTTATCGCTACTGTTGGCTTGAATCAATGCTGCTGTGTGGTTGGCTATTGTAGTAAGCTAATATAATGCTAAATTGTGTTTTCGCTGTAAAACACTTAAGAAACTGAAATATTGGCTGGATTCACAAGATCTTTGTCTTTCATTTGCTGTACGCTGTGTATATTTTCATAAATGTTTTATGATTAGTATTTAGGTAATTCACGTTGCTCTCTGTAGTTATTCTAGTTGCTTTGGTGAGAGTTGTGATGGTGGCTGCAATGTAAAACTATGATTTATACCTGAAATATGCAAATTTTTCGAACAAAACATATGCTATACAATAAATATGTTATCAGACTGTCATCTGATGAAGTTGTTTCTTGGTTAGTGACTATTTATATCTTTATTTGGTCGAATTTGTGATAGCTACCTATGCAGGAAAAAAATGGTGGGAAAAAAAAGTTGTGTCTTTTGCTATGGTGGTTAGCTAATAGAAATACATATTGTGTCTTCCCTGTAAAACATTTTAAAAATAAGAAATGATGGCTGGATTCACAAGATGTGTATCTTTCATTTGGTGTCTTGGACTTGTGATTTCATGAACATTTTATTATATGATATCCCTGTGGCTTTAMGCTAGGCTATGCTAGTCAGCTGTTTTGATGGGGGGGATCCCGGATCCGGGTTTGTGACTCGTTAGAGGTTATTAAARAGCCACCACTAACAAAGAGAGGCTGCTGCATACATACAGACTTGAAATCATTGGCCACTTTAATAAATGGATCACTAATCACTTTAATAATGCCACTTTAATAATGTTTGCATATCTTGCATTGCTCATCTCATATGTGTATACTGTATTTTATACCATCTATTGCATCTTGCCTATGCCACTCTGTCATTGCTCATCCATATATTTATATATTATTATTCCATTCCTTTACTTAGATTTGTGTGTATTAGGTAGGTGTTGTGGAATTGTTAGATATTGCTGCACTGTCAGAACTAGAAGCAAAGCATTTCTTTACACTCGCAATAACATCTGCTAACCATGTGTATGTGACAAATAAAATATCGTTTGACACACACACCAACTTTCCTGTATCTTACAAAAGCACAAAAACATAGATAAGCAGCACATTGGAAGTAACACAACTTTGCATGGGGGGAACAATCTTCGGTAAAACATTATAACATTAAGGCGGCCAGGCACTGTTCTGCGTGATTGGGCCTCCTGCGACCCTGTGCTGCTTTGTTCAAGGCAGCGTTTTGCTGTTGAATGTCAGTGATAGACATCACACCCGTCTTCCTCCCATGCTCCATCTGGTTTCTGCAGATGTCTCAATCAAGGTAGCATCTGCCTAGTGTCAGTAGTGACTGGGCGACCGGGGGTACATACTGTATTGTATTGTACTYTACTGGCTTCTGTAGAAATATGGATTTACTGTGTAATACTCTTCTCAGCTCAAAGTTTGGCTAGAGTAGAAGTGGTAACTGACAATTCAGCGTCACGCCTCAAAAACCCTCACATAACTTTTTGTGTTGCAAATACACTTTGTTACACTTGTCGACAAGTAACAGATCAAGTTTCTCTAGGTTAGCAAACTGTGCAAGCAATGTCCTTTTGTGCAATTGTTTCTCTGATAATATAACGTGATTGTCAGAGAAACAATAGTTTTTCTAAAGTATTTCCTTGCTAACATAGCGTCATGCTAAAAACACAATTTGTACAGTTTGTTTTCGATAATGTAACGTCATGCTAAAGCCTAATTTTGGTAGTTTGTCTCTGCTAGCGTAGCATCATGGTAAAACCTCAGTTTGTCTCTGCTAGCGCAGCGTCACGCTAAAAACTCCATTTAGCCAGGACGGTCACCCTATCACACACCCTGCAGGGGGGCCACATTAAAGGTAATGTCTCCCCCAGTTTAGCTCTCCTTCGTTTCATTCTCCCATCTCGCCTTAATGAACTCCCACAGAATTACCAATTCTCAACGTGCTGCGTTTTTATGATTCTATTTGTTTATCCATCTCTGATTTCCTCCTCTTTCTCTTCACCGGGCGCATCCTCTTTCATTTTATTGGCCACTGTTAGCGGTGGACGGGCATCGGGTGCTCGTGAACGGAGCCCGTTTTGAGATTAGCCGATTAGGTTGTTCATCACTCAGGGACCCCCGTCGAGCCGACGCTATCGGAGCGTCGGCCAAATCACAGCATCTCTGGAAGGCATTCCACTATAATTGAATGCACAATAATTTCCCCATTAATAAATCCCTAATATTGCAGCTTATGCATGAAATGTCCACATTATCTGTTGCATTTTGTTAATGTCTTGCTCCTCTCCAATACATTCAATAAACAGTTGCATGGAGGAAGAGTGATGGAATGAGTGAGTGAGGAGAGTGGGAGGAGGGAAGAGGTTACCAATAGCGTCTCCTATTTTATTTATCCCCATTTTTTTTCTTGGATACAGAAGAAAATTAAACAAAATTGATCACGTGAAGCGTTGCCGGGGTGAGTTGCCGTGGTGGTTGCCAGGCCAACATTAACTGGCTGATTGGTTGACTGTCGCTCTGAGGAGTTGATCTGTCAATTTTCTTTCTGTGGAATCTATTGCTCTTACTCCGTTATTTATTGAAGTGGGGCTCGGGAAACATTAGAGGATATTTAGAGGCTCCCGAGTGGCGCAGTGGTCTAAGGAACTGAATCTCAGTGCAAGAGGCATCACTACAGTCCCTGGTTTGAATCCAGGCTGTATCACATCCGGCCATGATTGGGAGTCCCATAGGGCGGCMCACAATTGGACCAGCGGGGTCCGGGTTTGGCCGGAATTTACATAAATGAATAAAATATCTGATATACTGTACTGCTGATACTGCACACACAACCTGGAATCTGATCTCTCGCTGTTGTAGAATATGTTATATATTTACATACACACAGGTGCACACACACACAAACTCTCTGTCTCGCTCTTTTTATCTCACACATACACAAACACAGACAAAAGCAAAGGAAAAGCTGCACACTCTAGTAGCTTTGCTGCATTCATTTATTGTCCAGTGTTTCAACAGCAAGCTTTCTTCATCAGGGCTTCATTTCTAACAACCACAACAACAGGCATGATCTTGTATCCAGTGGTTCTCAAACTTTTTATAGTCCCGTACCCCTTCAAACGCTCAACCTCCAGCTGCGTACCCCCTCTAGCACCAGGGTCAGCGAACTCTCAAATGTAGTTTTTTGCTGTAATTGTAAGCCTGCCACACACACACTATACGATACATTTATTAAACATAAGATTGAGTGTGAGGTTTTGTCACAACCCGGCTTGTGGGAAGTGACAAAGAGCTCTTATACGACCAGGACACAAATAATACAATAATAATAAAAATAAAAAATCAATAATTTTCCTCTTTATTTAACCATCTTACATATAAAACCTTATTCACAATTTTCGATTAACAAATAACTCACCACAAGTTAATGTGAAGGGTGTGCTTGAAAAGATGCACATAACTCTGCAATGTTGTATTGGAGAGAGTCTCAGTCTTAAATCATTTCCCACACACAGTCTGTGCCTGTACTTAGTTTTCATGCTAGTGAGGGCCGAGAATCCACTCTCACTTAGGTATATGGTTGCAAAGGGCATCAGTGTCTTAACAGCTCGATTTGCCAATGCAGGATACTCTGAGCACAACCCAATCCAGCAATCTGGCTGTGGCTTCTGATTAAATTCAATTTTCACAGAACCGCTTGTTGCGATTTCGATGAGGTTCTCTTGTTCAGATATCGGTAAGTGAACTAGAGGCAGGGCATGAAAGGGATAACGAATCCAGTTGTTTTTGTCATCTATTTCGGGAAAGTACCTGCGTAATTGCTCACCCAACTCTCTCAGGTGCTTCGCTACATCACATTTGACATTGTCCGTAAGCTTGAGTTAATTTGCACACAAAAAATCATACAATTATGGAAAGACCTGTGTTGTCCTGTTAATGCAGACAGAGAAGAGCTCCAACTTCTTAATCATAGCCTCAATTTTGTCCCACACATTGAATATAGTTGCGGAGAGTCCCTGCAGTCCTAGATTCAGATCATTCTGGCGAGGAAAAATATCACTCAGATTAGACCAGTCGTGTGAGAAACTCGTCATCATGCAAGTGTTCAGACAAGTGAAAATTATGGTCAGTAAAGAAAACTTTAAGCTCGTCTCTCTATTAAAAAAGACGTGTCAATACTTTGCCCCTTGATAATCAGCGCACTTCTTTATTTGTAAAAGCATTACATGTTTGCTGCCCATATCATCGCATAGTTCAGAGGCCTTGCTTTAACAAAGTTAACCATTTTCACTGTGGTGTCCAAAACGTCTTTCAAGCTTTTCAGGCATTCCCTTGGCAGCAAGAGCCTCTCGGTGGATGCTGCAGTGTACCCAAGTGGTGTCGGGAGCAACTGCTTGCACGCGCGTTACAACTCCACTATGTCTCCCTGTCATTGCTTTTACACCATCAGTAAAGATACCAACATGAACAACAGCTACGTTTGGCTACATACGAACCATTAGTGAAATTCGCGCGAGAGAGTAACGGTTAATTTGATTGGATGTTAATTATTTTACTAGGCTACCTGTATTTGACATTGTGTTGTTATTTTGCTGAACACTAGATGGTTTAATTTTATTTTTGACAGTGAAATGAGGCTACACAGGAGAGGAAAAATACCTCACCCAAATGTATAGCCCATTGGAAAATTTAAATAGACTTTTTGAAAATGTGAAGACTGCATCCCCAGTTTGGGAATACCTGCTGTATACAATTTGTTTCCTTGGCATCTGTGTGTTGTAAACTTATACTGTGTCTTCAGGTTTGACAGACTGCCAATCTGACGGTGATTTATTCACATCATCAGACTGCACAGACTCTGTGATAATTGCTCGGAATGTTCCAAGAATAGACTTCCCATCAGGTGAAGAAGTCAAACCAACAAGTGCGTGCGTATGTGTGTGTGTGTGTGTGTGCGCTGCATGAGTGAGTGCATTAATACAGTGTTTCCAAAACTCGGTCCTCGGGACCACAAGGGATGCACGTTTTGTTTTTTTCCCTAACACTACACAGCTGATTCAAATAGTAAATTAATCATCAAGCTTTGATCATTTGAATCAGCTGTGTAGTGCTAGGGCAAAAACCAAAACGTGCAGCCCTTGGGGTCCCGAGGACCGAGTTTGGGAAACACTGCATTACTGTTATGCAAAGCTCAGACTGGCTTGTAAACGGCTGGTTCAGGAAGGATGCACAAGGTGAAGGCCACCACCTATTAAAACACCAGGTTTCCAAAAAGAGTTTAAATCATTAATTCAGAGCTGCTGGTTGCCAAATGCTCTTTAGACATAAAAACATTAAACATTAAAAGCTAGTGTGTGTGTGTGCGTGCGTGCGTGTGTGTGTGCACGAGCACGCACGTGCATAAGTGTGAAGCTGTACAATGTGTAATGTCATTGAAATGAAGTGGTTGTTTGCTCTGAAATGAGTTCCAATAATGAGTTTCAGTTGGAGTACCTCAACCTAACTTTCAATGCAGCGAAGAAAAACACTAAGCAAACACTTTCTGTTCCTGAGACATTGGGAAACATGTATCTAAACTACCAAAACTCAACAAAACAGGGTAGCATGGCCTCTTCACCTCTGTCACAATTTATTTTCCAATTCTAGATATTAACGGTTCAATTAATAAAAATGCATAATTCAATCAGTACATTGATTTCCACATTCATAAAGTAATGAGGACTAGGAAACGGGACACATGGTCTATAGTGCTAGTGTGTGTGTGTGTGTCTATGTTCAGACCAGCTCTCTTTTCCGATGAAAACACCAGTCCCTTCCACGGATGACACTCAGAATGCAATGTAACCATTAATGAAAAAGTTAATGGGGCATTTTCCAACATATCAATTTGCATTTTTACAATTTGGGGCCACAAATGATGTCTGCCGAGCCAGGCCAATATTATTTTGCTCAGGGAAATAGATCTAATGTGTTTTATGGACATCAAATATTGTGAATAATGATGCGTCCACGGAATGCAAATCAGATGACAGTTGATAGGCTGTGATCAACAGTGCCTGCATAAGAGCTTTTTCACACACACTCTGAAATGTTTGTAGCGAGATAGCACATCTCCACCGCCACGGCCATGCACACATAAAGATTCACACACACACACACAAACGCTTACACAAACAGATATGTACATGAAAGTATGCACACACAAACTTGTGTGTTTCATTACCATGCGTAGAGCCACCCCCTGCTGTACAATGTGTTGTCTGGTCTGAGTGTGTTCCTGCTCATCAGCATGATCTCACACACACTCGGCTAGAACAGTCTCTCTCTCTCTCTCTCTCTCTCTCTCTCTCTCTCTCTCTCTCTCTCTCTCTCTCTCTCCATCAAAAATGATCAGTAAACCTAGAGAATAGACAGTTAGAAGAGGTCTTGGGAGTGCAGTGTCAATATGAGTGTCTGATTTGCTTTCTGATGAGTACTCACTGCATCTCAGAGCGTGATTATCAAACGCGCACACACACATATACCTCATCTCTAACACGTTACTCACACCTCTCACACGTCTGTCTACGGGTGCCCACACGACAGCGTTACTTTCTGATACATTAAAGAGAAAATATAATCCTTTCTCAGTGGGATGTCCATTTACAACCAAGTGCTGAGAATCAGTGACGGTGAAGCCATTTTGTCACCCCTCCATTCCCAGGGTGGAGGGCAGAAGGATTGGGCTTTCAAGGTGTAAATGTAAATGTAGCAACCATTTGCATGAGATGCATAAACACATTTATACACACACCCACACACATATACACCATACACACACATACCCACGCAGAGGATATTTAATCAGATGCTGCTCTCACCTGGGGGTTCAGGATGATGGTGTTGGTGTTTGTGTGAGCGAGATGACAATACTGGAGAGATACTGAATAAGGAGTAAAACTAGAGTCTAAATATCCTAATCCTGGGGTGTTAAACTCAACGTAGGCCCATTATCATTTCTACACAGTTTTGATTTGGTTTTAGTCATTTTGAAGTATTTTACATTTGTTTTCCTCCCGCGGGCTGTATGTTTGACACCCCTGTCCTAATCCATTGTAACAGTTTATTATAACAGTTAATAGATATTCCGAGATCATGTAAGAACACCTCTTTCACATCTCTGAGTGCATCGTGGCATTCTCACTTTCATTACTTCAAATTGCTACTTATTCACTAGCGCAGTCATAGAGGCCACGTGTATTATGCTACTTACTCCACATCAACAATTGCAAATGAAGTCACCCACAGTTTTCATTCTTTTTTCTTTTCTTTTCTCCCTCTCTCTCACCTTTACTTTGTCTCATTAACCCACTCTCTCGTTCCCTCCCTCTCTCTCCTCTCTCCTCCGCTAACAGTGTGTTCCGAGTGCGATGGGCGATAACACAGCACGTTGTTAGCAAGTTAACGCTAACTGCTATGCTAATATCGTTCATCAAAGAGACCAGATTGGGTTTGCTGTGATGGATCCAAAGGTTCCAGCGGTGCACAGGTATTTTTTCTTCTTCACTAAAAAGCAAATTTGCAAGGCCCCCAAGATGGCCAAACTAATGATGGACAAAGAGGTTTTTCCATCAGATTTCATGGGGCATGATCCAAAGATAATAGGTTTTCAGCCCCAATGACAATCCAATTACCATGCCAATCAAAGCCGACGGCATTCTGTCTAATTGTCAAATCTGTCTGTCAGTATAAAACAGTAACATGGTTTTGGTCCAATAAATCTTATTTCAAACAAGGCTCAAACTATGCCTGCCTTTTTTTTGGAACAACTTTATATAATTTTTTTTTTGAGGGGGGGTTACAGGTACAAAAACAATTAGAAAAATGCATACAAAGATAGCCCCCACCTCAGTCCCCATCTGCCCACATCCTCCCTCCCCACCCGGAAATCATATTTCCCACCTCTCATCATATTTCCCACTTCTCATCCAACCCAGCAACTGAGGTTACTTATCATTTCCCCTTCCATCCATCTCCTGACTCTCCCTTTGTATTTCCCCTGATCCCAGTACCACCCCTTCTCAATGGGCCTGAAAGCAAAAAATGTAACAAAAGTCTAAATAAATATATATACAGACGTAGGATTTTAATTTGAGCCAGTTTGCTACAGCAGGAAAATAATCCTGCAGCAACAGGAACTGTGAGATAATATTTGGATTATAATTAATTAATGGACATTTTTTGTATGGTTTGATTTCATTTTTTGTTACAGAAAATCAAGTCTGAAATGTTTAAGTGGAAATGACAAACTTTAGAAGCCTTTTGAAACCTTGAAAACATTACAATTTTGCATGTCATGCTGTGCAGGAAAATTTGCGGCAACAAAATAGTGATCAAATTACAATCCCACATCTGTAATTGGTTTTGGATTTGTGGGGGTTTAGCTGAGATTGTTCTTTATAGAGTCAAGTAGGTTTGTACAGGCCTCAATTGTTCCTTGACTAGCACCATGGATTCTAGCTGTTACTAATTCTAATGTTATAATAATTGTAACTGTATCCACTGGTTAAATGGGAGAGAGTGAGGTGGTTGTCATCTTAGAGCCAAAAACAATTTTGCAGCAGTGCTGCCTGCCACTAGTAATCTTCAATGATTRATTGAGAGATTCAAGGGGCTATCATTGTTAAGAAACATAATATAGTAGATGCAACACATTCAATATTTAAATGTATGCACTTCTAAATGAATTCTGCAACTTTGCCCAAGAAGCATTTAACTGCAGGGCACTCCCACATCAGATGAGGGGATGTGCTTAGCTCATTTAGGGCACACGGAACAGTTGGGAGTTGGGGCCAATTTCACAGTAAAACGTTTCCTTTTTGTTAAATACAGTCCGTGAACAAACTTAAAATATATAAATTGATGGTTCGGATTACAAGACGACAAAGTCATATTTTTCCATATTCTGTTCCAAGGTTCCGCCCCTTTTTTTTCCAATTTTTGCCTAAAATGACATACCCAAATCTAACTGCCTGTAGCTCAGGACCTGAAGCAAGGGTATGCATATACTTGATACCATTTGAAATGAAACACTTTGAATTTTGTGGAAATGTTAAATTAATGTAGGAGAATATAACACATTAGACCTGGTAAAAGAATATACACAAAAAAAACTGTTGATTTTAAATTGTTTTGTTACCATCATCTTTGAAATGCAAGAGAAAGACCATAATGTATTATGCCAGCCCAGGTGCAATTTAGATATAGCAGTGTATTGGCAAAGTATTAGACTGATCCAATGAACCATTGCATTTCGGTTCAAAATGTTGTATCAAGATTGCCCAAATGTGCCTAATTGGTTTATGTAAACCTAAATGTATGTAAGCTTCCAACTTCAACTGTATATTTGGGGAAGGGTATAAAACAATTTCCAGAGTTTTGAAAGCTTCCTAGAGCACATTGGTCTCCATCTTTGGGAAACTGACAAAATATGGAACTACCCAGACTCTGCCTCGAGCTGGCCGTCCAACCAAACTGAGCAACCGGGCAAAAATAACCTTTGTCAGGGAGGTGACCAAGAACCCAATGACTACTCTGACAGAACTACAGAGTTCCTTGGCTGAGATGGGAGAACCTGCCAGAAGGACAACAGTCTCTACAGCACTTCACAAATCTGGGCTTCATGGGAGATTGGCTGGACCGAAGCCACTCCTGAGGAAAAGGCACACACCTGGAGTTTGCAAAAATCCACGTGAAATACTCTGCGAGCATAATGCTAAAGATTCTGTGGTCTGATGAAACAAAAATGTAACTCTGGCCTGATTTCAAAGCACTYTGTCTGGAGAAACCAGGCACACCTGTTTAACACCATCCCTACCGTGAAGCATGGTGGTGGCAGCATCATGGGCAGAGACTGGGCAGAGACTGGGAGAATGGTAAGGATTGAGGAACAACAAACGGAGCCAAATACAGGAAAATCCTTGACGAGAACCTGATTCAGAGTGCAAACAACCTTAGATTTGGGACAAAGATTGGCGTTCCAACAGGACAATGACCCAAAGCATACAGCCAAGGCAATGCTGGAATGGCTTCAGAACAAAAATGTGAAAGTCCTTGAGAATAAGTCAAGGGATATGAATACTTTCTGAAAGGCAATGTATGTTGCTCTGACATACACAGATACATTAAAAGAGGTGCTTTTGAATTGCAGAGCTTTGCTGAGATGAGGGGTTTTGCATTTCCTTCCCATGTCTGTCCTGGTGTGAGCTTAATTTAAATAAGCTTTAACTCTGTCATAGAAACCTAAAAAAGAGCTCACACCGAGACTCCCATATATAGATGTATATCCCAACACACAACCACACATACACACACACACACCAACAAACAAAAAAGCAGCATCAATAACACAAATGATTAAACATTCATGGCATTTTCAGTGGAACATCTGCTCTATGTGGGGCTGTAGCCTGAGGGACTGGGTGAATCAAGAGGATTTCTCACATAGAAGCTCAAGAAAGCAATAAGATGGTTAGAAGACAGCAGGAGATTTACACACAAACACACACACACACACACATGGTAAACACAAACAGATAAGCTACACACAAAAAAAAACACACACAGACATACAAAACAAAGACTGAAAGTGTGTGCGTGTGTTGTGTGACTTTCTACGCTGCTAGCAAGCCAAACAGCTAATCTCAGGTATTGTCACTTTATATTCTTTATTTTGTCCTTCATAATTGGAGACTAGTTCAACCATTTGGAGACTGATTCGATGTCTAGAGTTATATAATGGGTCAATGTTCGACATGAATCAATCAAGTACTGAGGGAACAGAAACAGAACAGAAACCAGCAGTTCTGCGGACCACAAGGCCTGGATTTCACCAGCCCTTATCTAGAGAGATTTGGCACGGTGAGTTTGGCCCGAAAGGAAGTGAGGCTGGTTTCTTTCCTCTTCACCTCTCCGAGCCCGCCCACTACACCGCTCGACACACACACCCAACTGACCGACCAGATTAACCACACACACCTTCTGTGGAGAAAACATCTGTCTCCATGTTGTGAAGGAATATTAGGCCTAATAAATGTAGTGACGAGGCCTGGTTTAGGTATCCAGAGCATTCAACTCCCCACTGAGAGCCCACAATGCACTAGTCAGTCCAAATCTCCACACCAAGGCCAAATCATAACTTGAGATCTGCTCTCATAGCTCAATGTTTGGGATGTAATTTTGGATAGGGAACAAAAAATACACATATGGTTTTATCACAGTACATAACCACGTTGTCCCTAATGTGCAGTTTTTATTTTTTTAACCATGTTGAATGAGCCCCTAATCTCTAAACCCTGCATTGTCCTTGAGTTACGACCACGAGGAAGCACGCAGCTTGGTGAGAACAGTCCTATGAATTATATCAATTCATAAAGTTGCTCATGTCCAGATTTCATTAGCCACACATTAGCTGCCTTTTTATGTTTATTACCAATGTGATATAATCTATAAATAACGGTTTAGTGAGCGTGGAAGCTCGGCTGGACATCGGGCTTTAATGGTAAGGAGATTCATCATTAAAATTGACAATTGGTAATAGCAAGCCATGGGTCAGTGGCTACAAATTACAGCAGCACAATTACAACCCATAATTTCTGTTGGTCCAGAGCATTCGCAACTGTGGTGAAAATCATTACAAATTGAATGTGACAGAAAATACACCCAAACAGCTCTTTGTAACCTCACACTAATCCTGTAACTCCCTGAATGTACAGTGCCTTGCAAAAGTATTCATCCCCCTTGGCGTTTTTACTATTTTGTTGCATTACAACCTGTAATTTAAATGGATGTCATGTAATGGACATATACAAAATAGTCTAAATTGGTGAAGTGAAATGAAAAAAATTACTTATTTAAATTAAAAATTAAAAAATGTAAATGGAAAAGTGGTGCATGCATATGTATTCACTTGTAAGAGGTGCGTACTGGCGGCAAAGAAGCCAGGCGCAGGAGAGCAAAAACTGTGTTACAACAGCGCAGTTTAATAATAAAAATCACCGTAAACAAAACAATCAAATACAATGGGTACAAAACCCGTCGCACACCAGACATAACGTACACAAGCACTTACAATAAACAATTCCGGTCAAGGACATGGGGGGAACAGAGGGTTAAATACACAATATGTAATGATGGAATTGAAACCAGGTGTGTGGGAAGACAAGACAAAACAAATGGAAAATGAAAAGTGGATCAATGAGGGATAGAAGACCGGTGACGCCGACCGCCGAACGCCGCCCGAACAAGGAGAGGAACCAACTTCGGCTGACGCGCGGCTCCAGCAGCGCGCCGACACCGGCCTCGGGGACGACCCGGAGGGCGAGGCGCAGGGCGATCCGGACGAAGACGGTGGAACTCCTGCAGCATTGAAGGGTCCAACACGTCCTCGACTGGAACCCAGCACTTTTCCTCCGGACCATACCCCTCCCATTCCARGAGATACTGAAGGCCCCTCACCCGACACCTCAAATCCAATATGGAGCGAACGGAGTACGCCGGGGCCCCATCGATGTCCAGAGAGGGCGGAGGAACATCCCAAACCTCAGACTCTTGGAGAGGGCCAGCCACCACCGGCCTGAGGAGAGACACATGGAACGAGGGGTTAATACGGTAATTGGGGGGAAGCTGTAACCTATAACAAACCTCGTTCACTCTCCTCAGGACTTTAAATGGCCCCACAAACCGCGGACCCAGCTTCCGGCAGGGCAGGCGGAGGGGCAGGTTTCGGGGCAAGAGCCAGACCCGGTCCTCCGGTGCGAACACCGGGGCCCCACTGCGATGACGGTCTGCGTTCTCTTTTAGGCGCAGCACGGCCCGCTGAAGATGAACACGGACAGCTTCCCATGTCTCCTCCGCGCGCCTGAACCAGTCGTCCACCGCAGGAGCCTGGGTCTGTCTCTGATGCCAAGGCGCCAGAACCGGCTGGCACCCAGTACGCACTGGAAGGGAGAGAGGTTAGTGGAGGGTGAAACCCCGAAGTAAGGCTGATCGAGACCCCCAGACATTCCATGAATGCCTTCCAGACCCTAGACGTGAACTGGGGACCTCGATCAGACACTATATCCTCTGCCACCCCGTAGTGCCAAAAGACGTGCGTAAACAAGGCCTCCGCAGTCTGTAGGGCCGTAGGGAGACTGGGCAGAGATAGGAGACGACAGGACTTAGAGAACCGATCCACAACGATCAGGATCGCGGTGTTACCCTGTGAGGGGGGAGATCGGTAAGAAAATCCACCGACAGGTGCGACCAAGGCCGTTGTGGAATGGGTAAGGGGTGTAGCTTCCCTCTGGGCAGGTGCCTAGGAGCCTTGCACTGAGCGCACACCGAGCAGGAGGAAACATAAACCCTCACGTCCTTAGCCAAGGTAGGCCACCAGTACCTCCCACTCAAACAGCGCACTGTCCGACCGATCCCAGGATGACCAAAGGAGGGTGGCATGTGGGCCCATTAGATTAACCGGTCATGAACAACAGACGGGYCGTACAGACGCCCAGCGAGACATTGGACGGGAGCGGGCTCTACACGTAACGCCTGCTCAATGTCAGGGTCCAGCTCCCACACTACCGGCGCCACCAGACAGGAGGTGGGGAGTATGGGTGTGGGATCCATGGGCCGATCCTCTGTGTCATACAGCCGGAACAATGCGTCTGCCTTCACGTTCTGGGAGCCTGGTCTGTAGGAAAGGGTGAACACAAAACGGGTGAAAAACATGGCCCACCTTGCCTGGCGAGGGTTCAGTCTCCTCGCTGCCTGGATGTACTCCAGATTGTGGTGGTCAGTCCAGATGAGAAAAGGGTGTTTAGCCCCCTCAAGCCAATGTCTCCACGCCTTCAGAGCCTTGACGACAGCCAACAGCTTCTTCGAGAAGAAGGCACAGGGGCGGAGCTTCGGTAGCGTACCCGAGCGCTGAGAGAGCACAGCTCCTATCCCAGCCTRSGACGCATTCACCTCCACTATGAATGCCAAAGAGGGATCCGGATGGGCCAGCACGGGAGCCGAGGTAAACAYAGCCCTCAGGTGACCAAAAGCCCTGTCCACCTCAGCCGACCACTGCAAACGTACCAGGCCCCCCTTCAAAAGTGAGGTAATGGGAGCCGCTACCTGACCAAAACCCCGGATAAACCTCCGGTAGTAGTTGGCAAACCCTAAGAACCGCTGCACCTCCTTTACCGTTGTGGGAGTCGGCCAATTACGCACGGCTGAAATGCGGTCACTTTCCATCTCCACCCCTGAGGTGGAAATGCGGTACCCTAGGAAGGAGACGGACTGCTGGAAGATCAGGCATTTCTCAGCCTTGACGTACAGGTCATGCTCCAACAGGCGTCCAAGCACCCTGCGCACCAGGGACACATGCTCGGCGCGTGTAGCGGAGTATATCAGAATGTCATCAATATACACCACTACACCCTGCCCCTGCAGGTCCCTGAAAATCTCGTCTACAAAGGCTTGAAAGACTGATGGCGCATTCATCAACCCGTACGGCATGATGAGGTACTCATAGTGCCCTGAGGTGGTACTGAAAGCCGTCTTCCACTCGTCTCCCTCCCAGATACGCACCAGGTTGTAAGTGCTCCTGAGATCTAGTTTGGTGAAGAAGCGCGCCCCGTGCATTGACTCAATCGCTGTGGCTATGAGCGGTAGCAGGTAACTATATCTCACAGTGATCTGGTTCAGACCTCGATACTCAATACACGGGCGCAGACCTCCCTCCTTCTTCACAAAAAATAAACTCGAGGAGGCGGGTGAAGTGGAGAACCGAATGTACCCCTGACGCAGGGATTCGGAGACATATGTGTCCATAGTCGCCGTTTCCGCTTGTGAGAGGGGATACATGTGACTCCTGGTTAGTGCAGCGTCTACCAGGAGATCTATCGCACAATCGCCAATTCGATGGGGTGGTAATTGAGTCGCTTTCTTTTTGGAGAAGGCGATAGCCAAATCGGCATATTCAGGGGGAGTGCGCACGGTGGAGACCTGGTCTGTACTTTCCACCGTAGTAGCACCAACGGAAACCCCTAAACACCTCCCCGAGCACTCTCGCGACCACCCTGTGAGAGCCCTCTGTTGCCAAGAAACAGTGGTGTTAAATACACAACATGTAATGATGGAATTGAAACCAGGTGTGTGGGAAGACAAGACAAAACAAATGGAAAATGAAAAGGGGATCAATGATGGCTAGAAGACCGGCGACACCGACCGCCGAACACCGCCCAAACAAGGAGAGGAATCAACTTTGGTAGAAGTTGTGACATCACCCTCTTTGCTATAAAGCCCCTAAATAAGATCTGGTGCAACCAATTACCTTCAGGAGTCACATAATTAGTTAAATAAAGTCCACCTGTGTGCAATCTTAGTGTCACATGATCCAAGTACAGTGGGGCAAAAAAGTATTTAGTCAGCCACCAATTGTGCAAGTTTTCCCACTTAAAAAGATGAGAGAGGCTTGTAATTTTCATCATAGGTACACTTCAACTATGACAGACAAAATGAGGAAAAGAATTCCAGAAAATCACATTGTAGGATTTTTAACCCCCTCGATCTGGGGTTCCACGCAAGATCTCACCCCGTGGGGTCAAAATGATCACAAGAACGGTGAGCAAAAATCCCAGAACCACACCTAGTGAATGACCTGCAGAGAGCTGGGACCAAAGTAACAAAGCCTACCATCAGTAACACACTACGCCGCCAGGGACTCAAATCCTGCAGTGCAAGACGTGTTCCCTGCTTAAGCCAGTACATGTCCAGGCCCGTCTGAAGTTTGCTAGAGAGCATTTGGATGATCCAGAAGAAGATTGGGAGAATGTCATATGGTCAGATGAAACCAAAATATAACTTTTTGGTAAAAACTCAACTCGTGGTTTGGAGGACAAAGAATGCTGAGTTGATCCAAAGAACACCATACCTACTGTGAAGCATGGGGGTGGAAACATCATGCTTTGGGGCTGTTTTTCTGCAAAGGGACCAGGACGACTGATCCGTGTAAAGGAAAGAATGAATGGGGCCATGTATCGTGAGATTTTGAGTGAAAACCTCCTTCCATCAGCAAGGGCATTGAAGATGAAACGTGGCTGGGTCTTTCAGCATGACAATGATCCCAAACACACCGTCCGGGCAACGAAGGAGTGGCTTCGTAAGAAGCATTTCAAGGTCCTGGAGTGGCCTAGCCAGTCTCCAGATCTCAACCCATAGAACATCTTTGGAGGGAGTTGAAAGTCCGTGTTGCCCAGCAACAGCCCCAAAACATCACTGCTCTAGAGGAGATCTGCATGGAGGAATGGGCCAAAATACCAGCAACAGTGTGTGAAAACCTTGTGAAGACTTACAGAAAACGTTTGACCTCTGTCATTGCAACAAGGGGGATATATAACAAAGTATTGAGATAAACTTTTGTTTACTGACCAAATACTTATTTTCCACCATAATTTGCAAATAAATTTCATTAGAAATCCTACAATGTGATTTTCTGGATGTTTTTCTCTCATTTTGTCTGTCATAGTTGAAGTGTACCTATGATGAAAATTACAGGCCTCTCTCATCTTTTTAAGTGGGAGAACTTGCACAATTGGTGGCTGACTAAATACTTTTTTGCCCCACTGTATATATCCACCTGTTCTGAAAGGCCCCAGAGTCTGCAACACCATTAAGCAAGGGGCACCACCAAGAAAGTGGCACCTTGAAGACCAAAGAGCTCTCCAAACAGGTCAGGGACAACGTTGTGGAGAGGTACAGATCACGGGTGTGTTATAAAAAGAAATCCGAAACTTTGAACATCCCACGGAGCACCGTTTAACCATTATTGGAAATTGAAAGAATATGGCACCTCAACAAACCTGCCAAGAGAGGGCCGTCCACCAAATCTCATGTCCAGGCAAGGAGGGCATTACATTTTTAGGGATAGGGGGCAGCATTTTCACTTTGGATGAATAGCGTGCCCATAGGGAACTGCCTCCTACTCTGTCCCAGATACTAATATATGCATATTATTATTACTATGGATAGAAAACACTCTGAAGTTTCAAAACTGTTTGAATTATGTCTGTGTGTATAACAGAACTCATATGGCAGGCAAACTTCCAAAAAGGAAGTGAAAATTTTGAGGCCGGTTGATTTTCAACTCATCGCCTATTCACACCCCAGTAAGATATGGATCTGTTCGCACTTCCTACGCCTTCCACTAGATGTCAACAGTTTGTAGAACGTTGAATGAAGCCTCTAGTGTGATTTGTTTGTTCGATAACGTCCGTAATTTTGTCCAAATACCTCCTTTTTGATCGCGCGTTTAGTTCCAAAATCCAAATTGATGACGCGCAGGTCAGACGAAAAGTCAAAAAATTCCATTGCAGTTCGTTAAAACATGTCAAACGATGTATAGAATCAATCTTTAACATAAATCTTCAATAATTTTATTATTTATTTCACCTTATTTAACCAGGTAGGCAAATTGAGAACACGTTCTCATTTACAATTGCGACCTGGCCAAGATAAAGCAAAGCAGTTCGATACATACAACAACACATAGTTACACATGGAGTAAAACAAACATACAGTCAATAATACAGTGAAAAATAAGTCTATATACAATGTGAGCAAGTGAGGTGAGATAAGGGAGGTGAAGGCAAACAAAATAATATAAAAATAAATAAAAATATAAAAAGGCCATGGTGGCGAAGTAAATACAATATAGCAAGTAAAAAAAAACACTGGAATGGTTGGTTTGCAGTGGAAGAAAGTGCAAAGTAGAGATAGGGATAATGGGGTGCAAAGGAGCAAAAATAAATAAATTAATACAGTAGGTAAAGAGGTAGTTGTTTGGCTAAATTATAGATGGGCTATGTACAGGTGCAGTAATCTATGAGCTGCTCTGACAGCTGGTGCTTAAAGCTAGTGAGGGAGATAAGTGTTTCCAGTTTCAGAGATTTTTGTAGTTTGTTCCAGTCATTGGCAGCAGAGGAACTGGAAGGAGAGGCGGCCAAAGGAGGAATTGGTTTTGGGGTGACCAGAGAGATATACCTGCTGGAGCGCGTGCTACAGGTAGGTGCTGCTATGGTGACCAGCGAGCTGAGATAAGGGGGACTTTACCTAGCAGGGTCTTGTAGATGACCTGGAGCCAGTGGGTTTGGCGACGAGTATGAAGCGAGGCCAGCCAACGAGAGTGTACAGGTCGCAGTGGTGGGTAGTGTAAGGGGCTTTGGTGACAAAACGGATGCACTGTGGTAGACTGCACACCTCTTACTATTTTT